>NC_135778.1:36630096-36680857 GCF_028453695.1 Augochlora pura
TTAACGAGTTTACCAATTCCTCAACACGCGTACACGTCGAATCCACACTGTCGCAACCTCGACTCGCCGATGTCTCATTAAACGACATTAAAAATTGTGGCAATACGCTGCTCCTTTGGAAAACCCCATCATTCGACGTACAGGGAATTACAGCGTACAACTCGATGCGACCTACTGTTGCATCAAATCACGTATGCACATCGTGCATGGTTTTTAACACAGGGTGAAGGGGAGAAAAAAGAAACCGAATGAACTCACCGCGTTCCCGAGTGTCCATTGGACCGTCTTCCACTGCTTTCCTCGTCCTCGTCGTCTTCGTCGTCCCTCGAGGTAGCCAATGAGTGGGGAACAGAAGAGGGAGCACTGCTACCGGAATCGGGCCCTGGGCCCATCCTCGTACCGGAAGCACCGCTGCAGCCCGCCGAAGACGCCGACAGACCACCCCCTCCCTGGCCCTCCTCGTTCTCTGCGCGATCCACCTGGAATAACAACAGCACAGTTTGGTTAAAAAAAGTCTACCAATATTAATATATTTTTCCAGCAAATTAATAATTTGAAATGTTTGAAGAAGCGAGAATTAAGGTTAAACAGAATTTGTAAAATATTTGGAATTGTACGAAGGATAATTATGAGGTTAGAATGGTCCAATGTAACAATTTATCTTTGAACTAAAATTAATCAAAGACTGTCAAAACACTGGCTGAGATTATTTAACAAGCTTGCGGAGGGTAAAAATTTTAATACTCTGAGAAAGTAGAAAAGTCACTTATTTTTATTGTAACTTTTATGTTTAAACTAGTCACATTTTGTCCAAGTGTCGTGGATATCACATTCGAATGGTTATATTTATTATAACAAATATTTTTCAGCAGATATTAGCACTTCGATTTATACTATTATAATATAATTGCTCGTAGCGAAAAATATTTCAAAGGAGATTCGAATATTATCGAGCGCGACTAATTCCGACGTTATTAGGTTTTTCGTGACCTTTGTTTTTCGAACGGAATCGTGTATTTTTTAATACAGCGACGGATACAGGTCGTTATAAAAACATCGACGGACACAGCCCGACACATTCGTTATAAAAATGTATTAACCTACTTCGGTCGTACAGATATTCTTCAGATATTTGCATGGCGAACAGCGGATTCGATGAATAAAGCGTAACCAATGAACCCGCGAAAACTGTGACGCTTAAAAAAAAAAACAACAAATTTCGTATGCGCGACGTGTGATAAAAAGCGAACAAATTTTTTTCCTGGAAAAACCGAAACTGGGTCGAATATTAGGAAGCCACTTTTCCAATATTTCTAGTTTCTCTTTTTATTGCGAAGAAATGGAATTTTGTTTATAAATGGGAGTACCAGTTTCACATGTTTTTTAACATTTATTACTTATTGTTTTCTAATGTTTATTTAAGTGTTATGATTATGGCAATTCTACTCTAGGTAACGACTAAACACGAGAGCATCGCGTTCTACAACGTCAACGGTTGAATTCTGTTTCATTTTTATTTCGTCCCCGAAGTGCCTCGTAGAATTTCAGGCAATTCAACACCGCAGAGTTCAATTACGGCAAAGAAGGTTATTTTACGCATCGACTGACTTGAATGACTCCATCCAGTATTGCGGCGAGATCTTCCTTCCTATTTCTTTTTACGGTTATACGATGTCGTTCCTCATCTGTATTTGGGAAGGCGAAAAGATTGAACTTGGAGATCCGGAATCTACGGGCTCGTGGAATTCGACAACCACAAAATGGACGACGCGACTTTGTAAATACTAAACTCCACGTAGACGCGAGTCCAAAAATGTGTAATTATAATCGCGTTACATTAAATTTATTCGAGAAAAATTATAACACTTTCTGTAGTATAAATTGTAGATCCAAGTGTTGTATATTTAAGGTTATTACAGAATTACCTGTTATACCAGAGAAGGGTTGATCTCTGAGCCGATTCGAAGTAACCCTTTTTTTCCTCGGCGAAAATGTTGCGATATTATGTTGCTCGCAATTTACATAAAACAAGAACCGAAGCAAAGCAAGAGGAAACCAAAGGAAACTGTCTTTCGTCGGCAAAACGAACAGACATTCTTGGACAGAAGACGGTAATGATGCTGAATGTATTCTGTGTGACCTTTTCTTTCCCGAATCCACAGAGGGATGTAATCAGCTGTTCGGGCTGCTCTTAATTTGTAGATAGTAACCTTATTTATTCGCGTCGGTAACGATGATGAAAACAATCATGTGTTTCTGACGTGTAGAAATTATTTTCTCATATTTTTGGCTAAAAAGTCTCGTAAGTTTTGCATTAACAAGATGGTTCGAGTTCTTTAAAGGTAAACATTTCTCAAGAAAGATTTCTCGAGGGAAATGCAACAATATCACAAAGCTACAGATCAATATGTGGAACAATAGCGAATGCCTATAGTAGTCGATGCTTACAGGCGGTCTAAAAAGTACTCGTATACAGAATGTTTGATTTTTGGCAAATTGTCGATACTTGAACTGCCATAGTTTCATAAAAAATGATTCATATTTTAATAAATTCGAACTTAGTTTAAAGCTTGAAGCTATTATATAACACTACATTTATTTATTATATATAGAAATTGAAACGTTCCCAAAATCATAGAAAAATTTTGTTCTATTTGAAAACTTTTGGATAAGACATGTATTCTAATTAAATAAGACACTCCCAATTCTATGTACTACAGTGTCTACACGTATAAGTACAATATATTGAATATCACGGTATATAATCAGTAAAAATTAAAATTAAAAACAGACACATATCCATGAAAATTAAATTGTATATTAAAATCTATTTCGTCGTACATCAAATTAATTATTTTCAAAGCACCATGTCTTTATATGTTTCTGCAATATTCACGTTGGAATCCTTTCTATTTGCAACCCTGTGTACTGCAGTGTCTACACAGAACTATCATCTCGATGCCGCTTCAGAAATTCGATTCTTATTCAAGACCACTCGAGAGTCGTTTTTATTGGAAAAGTTTTGACAATCCAATAACGATGCTTTTCATTGTGAGTTGAAGACGCTCGTCTTGTTAACTATTCGTTTGGAATATTAAACACTGTTCGGATTTTTGTTTAAGGAAGCCAAGCGTAGAAAATAGCATGCTACAATAACTTCTGTAAATGTAGTTAATCGGCTAAAGCAAAAGACTTTATATATGACATTATTTAGATATTTAGTTATACGAAAAATAAATTAGATATTTATTTATCTTAAAATTGTTTAGATATTTAGTTATCTTAAAATTGATTAGATATTTAGTTATACAGAAAATTAGTTATATATTTATTTATCTTAAAATTGTTTAGATATTTAGTTATCTTAAAATCAATTAGATATACTAATCAATTAGTCGTCATGCAATATCTTTAACCAATATCATAAAAGAACGAATCGATTTTATAACCTCCAGCTTCATTGTGAACTATCCAAATATTAAACTGCTTGAAAAGCTCCCGGAAGATATTATAAAATTCCATCAAGACTTAATTCGCCGCACATTTCCCGGGCAGCAAGAAATATCGTCGTATTTTCCCGCAAAGTATCCCATAAAATACTGTTCCACGAAACGCACTTCACATAAAGTCATACGTAGAAAAAAGTCTTGCAAAATATAAAAACAGACCGTCTATCCATTTGGTATAGTATCGGTACTGTAATTGTTACTATACGCATCAATAATTAAATAAATAATCGCTTTATAAATCAGCGACAGAAAATAATTGGCATGATATCGTTTCGATATAATTTAATTTAATAAATCACCGGCATTATTTTCTTGCATTCTATATTGCATTTAATATTATTTATAAAATTTTATAAAGGAGCTACATTGTAAGATAATATTTCAAAACTATGATTTCGATAAATAATATTTCAAAAATATCATTTCAAATGCGCCCACGTGCGAAGAGTAAACTTGCGCACGATCAAAGTGCGATCAGCTAATTGGTCGAACAGTGAATTAAATTAATCGGATCTATGAGGCACCCAACCAGATTACTATAATCAATATCCGACGTATTAATTACTCGTTTCGTATCACAGCAATTATGAAATGAACATTCTCACGCCGAGATTTTATAATTAATCGTGACACTTCTGTTTCTGAACGATCTACAATATTTCCGCTGGCTTAAAACGCAATCGAGTTTCGACTTTATATAGGTCGCTCTAAAAAGGAACGAAAATCAAATGTACAGGGTGATCTAAAAACAAGTTGCTACAATTTGTAGGAACATAAAAATAATTGTTAATTCTTTCAGTGAATAAATTTCATCGAAATTTTATTTATATTTATTTAGGAATAAGAAATAAGATGAAAAACTCAATTTTATCATTAAAAATTGATGACACAAGATAACTAACGAAAAACTAGTCCAGTCGCTTTTAAATTAGCAGTAATCCTTCAACTGCTTTAAATACTTTTTTTTCGCGTCAAAAGCACCTCCTTTGAGATTCAAAGTAAAAATATCTCAAGGTCCGAGAAGTTGACGTAACTTGTCAACAAATTGCTATGTTTATGACATTCTCTGTTGGCTCCAAACTCGGTTCACGCTTTGTGGAAGGCCGAGCAATTTTATATCGAAAGACTTTAAGATCATTGCAAGAATAACGCGGCTAACAAAAAGTTAATCGTTAATCCCCTTTTTGTTCCACCGTATCTGATTAAATGCTGCGGCGAAAATTTTATTTCGTAATTACATAGCGCGAACTTAACCTTGTGTTTCATTAGCCATTGTCGGCAAAGCAGTTTTTCGCTAGCACAGTTGGTACGGCTTATAATAAGTCTCCCGAACTCGACGACGAATTTTCCCGAATTTAAGCTTTAAAGAAATATGGTCGACTCTGCGATACTTAATATTAAACCTAATTTAATATAGAGATGATATTTTAACTGAATATTTAAATTCTTTCTTAATAAAGGAAGAAATTTACAGATATCTACCTATAGCAATCGATTGTAATGCAAGAGATGCAATGCAAACGATTGATTATTGAAGGTTAATTGACTTCTCGTCAGCTGTACTGAATTCACTAAGAAGATTCCACAACCTTAGACATCTAATGTCAGATACTATCTAATGATCGATATTAAAGCAACGAGGTTTAGGCCAACCTCGCGATTGATCCGATTACACTTTCTGCCATCCAATTTTCAACACCATACGCGAACCTCTACCGCCATACGAAACGAAACATCGTAACAATATTTTCTATTGCGTACGAAAGATAAATCCAATATCGTTATTGGGATTTATTAGTTATATTGATGGGCAACGCAATTAATGTCGTTGTTCGTAAATGCATCTGGCGGTGTTCAAACATCATTCAAAAGCCAATTTATCCGATAATAAGTGGGAACAATTAAATTGCTCTGCTCTATTGACCTAATTTCCTCAGGTTTTAATCGAATACCAATAACTTGAAATAACACACTTCTATTAGTTTCCTATCGCCGGTATAATCTACTGGAAATAATTAGTTTACTGTTTACGCGCGTTTCGAAAGTTTATGAGAATCGTGAAATACGATTCAAATGTTTGACTTTCCGCTCGCTGTAATTACTGCTGCATGAGCGGTTCACTGCGGAAATCGATTAACTATCCTTTTTGAAAAATCCTAAGTATCGAAGCACTTGGTATAGTCATAGCTTTTTATATTTGTAATAACTTTCTCTGATAATTGAGATTAACGCCATGAGAACAGTGAAGTTTTTACTGTGGAGTTATCAGAATTTATTTAATATATTAATTTGTTGTAGTGTTTGTTTCTGAAAATTCTAATACAAATATCTAATAGCAAATTCAATCATTGCTATGATTATACGATAAATATATTTCGTTATGAGAGTTTAAAAGATCCGCGTCTTTTTACAGTGCAGCTTTAAATACAACCCTTTTTGTTAAATTAGACGGCGTAGTAAAATGTTATCTTAATAAGAGCAGGAAGAAATTTTTACGTCTACTTTACTGTTGCAAGTCTTTCTCATTTTCATTCGTATGCAAATGCAAAGCCTCAGAGCTATGTGTTACGAGATATTACTACATATTTCCCTAGAAAGCTGAATTTTCCGCGGGTTACGATTAAAAAACCTTGTTTAATATGTATTCGTCGTTTGTATATTACAGAAAATAATCGATTTTTGTTTCTTTAATTCTAAATAAATTAAATTTTTATTTTTATTGAACGGAGATAATTTTAACTGAAGATGGTAGAATTATAACTATCCCTGAAAAATATATAGACCATGTCAATATTATAGACTATATCATTTCT
Source organism: Augochlora pura (assembly GCF_028453695.1). Lineage (NCBI taxonomy): Eukaryota > Metazoa > Arthropoda > Insecta > Hymenoptera > Halictidae > Augochlora > Augochlora pura. The sequence goes on from NC_135778.1 coordinate 36,636,419, forward strand.
ATAGATAGTGGCGAAAAATGTCGGCATTTTATAAATGGCGTTGCAAAAAGTTACTGGACGAATATTTGTTAATAAAATTTAGTCAATATTGTTTTGAAATCTGTCGTAGTATAAACCGTACAAAAATGATTCCAGACTCCCGTATTTCATCATCAGACGAAATCAATGCGCTCGTATTAATGGTGAAATCATGCAAAACAACGGTTCTACTGACTAGGAAACGGACATACGCAAATCTGTCATCCATCAAACTGGCAGTACAATAAATTTTATAGGTGAACCATGTTGCTGCGAAACAAGATCGTGTTATACAACAAATCGTACGACAACCATACGCGATTTATGGTTATCGTTCACTCGTAGCATCGAATAAGGTTACACATACTGTTGCATATTATTCATTCATACGTTTAGCTGAGTAATAGACTTCTCTTTTTATAATAAACTATGGTATAACTTCTTCGACCTGTTTTTTACAGTTGTCCACTACAGTTTTAGAATTTGAATGTCTCTTTAATTTGCGCGGTAAAGAGCTTACAACAGATACCTTGATAATCCTACTAAACGTAGAGTAAATGTTTACCCTAGTGTAATCCTACTTTAACTACCCTTTCAGGCTTTTCACTCATTCCGTATCAACTCTGATTCCATTTCAAATCCTCCTAAAATAATATCCACCTTTCATCCTCGGTTACAATTTATTTTAAAAATGACAGCCTTTTACGTATGAGAATAAAATAATAGCGACATAAGTTATACGTTAGCATGTACAGAGTGTGCATTTTAAAATATAAGTCAAAATTTTCGAAAATATTATTATTATACCATTTTGTCTTAGCTTCGTAGCTGGACGTGATTGTGAAACGAAAAAATTTGTTATAATTAATTTGGTTATAATTAATATAATATAAATATATTATGTTAAATAATACGTAATACATAACCTCTAGAGGACGCATTATGACAACGATTCATGTCAAGGTTATGGTTTCTCGTTCGCTAATTTCGAATAAGGTTCTTGTAATCTCTTTTCTGAAGACGGCAAATGGATCTACATAGGTTATATTATGTACGCAACGAGGAGTGATTATGCCTCGGCTGGATGCAACCGGCACTAGACACGATTCACTAAGGGACTACTTTCGAAAGATTCCTTTACATGGAAATCTTGAGATCTCTCTCGCCTATTTCCCGTACCATATACACCCTCGAATTCAAACGCCTTCGGCTCGTATAAAGAGCAGAAACGTGCATTGAACGTCGTTATGCTGAATCATGTTTTGGAATTCGTTGCACCGGAATTGGCGTATATGAGAAAAGTCGGAGCCCTTTTTCAAGAATAACGAGGTTTTCAATACTCATTTATCCATATATTATAGAAATATGACGCACCAGTTTTCCTTTTTATTAAATAGTTAAAGTTTTTTGAAGCAGACTGTCGCTGCGATCTGTTTGAAAAATGTGTAAAAGTGATAACTAACAAAGCGTGGTATTTTCTTTATACTATATCTGTGTCAGTATTTTAATAATAATTATTTACTTACTCATTCGTTTTATTTTGTTATATAGATTTTTCAACTTTCGGTTGACCGTTTCCATCTTTCAGGTTGCGTTAATTAAAATAATATTGAAGTTATGGAACCGTTTTCGTACGCCTAACCGATGTCACATCGAGGTCGTCTACATATTATGATAATCTAATGAATAAGTTATTCCAACCGCCACTGCATCAGGGCTCACCTGTAAGTACCTTATCCAACCAACCAATAGCACCGCGATTCCGCATCGAGTTTGTTTGTGTTTCTCGACCAACCACCCAATACCTCTCCGACTTCGCATCAGGTTCGTCTGTGCATCTACTAACAAATTGATTACCATTTTCCCTAGAAGTTGGCCCGTATCAATGAAAACAATTTCGCTATGATATGAATTGTACGAGACTGTAACAAATTTTATTGACATGCAAACGTTGTTCAAAATTGTGTTTTATTCCGCCTCTCTTTGGCGATCGATAATAATGCCGATAGGTCAGAATTCTCAATATAGGTTTGTCAATAAACATCGACAATATGAATGGACAATATTTATGAACAATATCGTCAATGCAATATACTGAAATGTTGCCAATATTATATTGACAATACGTATCGATCATTTGGAGGTTAATTTACAGATACGATGTTGCCGACAGCTTCGAAATGTTGACAATATACAGGGTAATCCATTTAAGTAAAGACAGCTAATTATCTTCTGCTAGGATAACTATCTATGTAACTATTTTCCCCTAAAAGGGAATTTTCAATTCAATATATATAAGGAGCTAAAATATGATTAAATAATATTTATAAGCTTTTACTCTCTCTTCGATTTATTTTTGATAACACTTAAATCACTTCAACAAAGTATTTATTCTACATCCTAAAAAGTTGAAAACACATACACATAACTTAACTTATAATACGCCACCCAGTATATTAAACGTCTACAAGCAGCCTTATCGAGCATGTCTCTGTCCATACGAACGAAAACTACAAGTCGAGGACGCCGCGTATAGTTTCTATGTCTTAACAATACAGAAACTTTCGGTCACACTTCCATGATGGTGGAGTTACACATTCGTGTCACGTGTGCTTTGACATTTGTGACATCGGGGTTTATGACACTGCAATCGTTATTGGATTTTAGAGAGCAGGATGCTAGAGGCACATGTGTTTCCTAGAACGTGCGACATGATAAATTGTCTCACGGGGTTCCAACTCCGCAGCTAATTTGTCGACAGCTGGCGCACCGCATGTCTGAAATAATCTTAAAATATGGTCAATTTCCATTGACAGGGTCGTCAACCAATCCGATGATACCGGAAACGTATCTGTATAATTGCTCGACAAATTGAAAGTGCAATTCTACATTCTGGACATTAATCCTATTTTGTTCTTGGGTGTTTCCTTAACCTGTGCACACTTTTTGTCGGTAGACAGAAAAATGTTTCAACAATATTGTGTCGGTTTCACATGTTTTTCAAAGATTTAGAATTATGAATAAATTGTTAACAGCAAGTTCTATTGCTTATCCCTGGGACACTTACGGTATTAAAAGGTTCGAGGTCTACTTATTTTTTCTCTTTCAGAGATATATGCAATACTATTAAACAATACATTTGGATATCTGCAAAGATAAAATATAAAGAATAATACCGTAATACCATGGTTAATGTTCGTAAAGGAAATGGACTTCAAAAAATGCCAGCCTGTTTTCTCGCGTCAGCTTGATCGACTGTGAATAGTTTCTGCGAATAGAATGTAAACAGCGAGGTGGAAACATAATGCCGACAACCACCTAAGGAACGCGAGCGCTGCACGAGTCCCGTGTAGTTGATTTCACCGCGACTGTTGTTTCTGATAGCAACCGCACGTGGCACGGTTCTCGAGCGTGCAAAGTTTCACGACATTTGACAATCGCGTGTTAGAAGATATCCTTCAATTTTCTTAATCGACCAACGCGCAGCGACGGATCTGTGATTGTAAGAAAGAAATATTTAACTAAAACAATTGTTCGATCGAATTCTTTTCAGTCGAACATTCTATTAGATTAAGAACTATTCATTGCAATATATTTGAATAAATTATTCGAACAGAGATTACAAAATTAATCGAGTAGTGGTGCTAATTGTCGACCGATTATGTTAAGGTTATGTTACATTTTTTAAGTTACATGTATGTAAATCCTTTGCGTTCAAAGAAATATCAGTTAATCATGCGCCGATGATCAATTTATCAAAATTGAATAATTTTAGGAATTTGAAGAAATTAACGTGTCGCAATGTATAACTAATATAACAATATTTATTATCGTTTCTATAATGTCAGAAATTGTAAAAGAGAAAATCAAAAATCGGTTGCGGTTGATTTGGTAGTTGTGTCAACAGTACTGAAGTCTTGTAAATGCACACGATGAGACGCGAATGTAACGTTAACGATTTACCACGGATAACAATGTGTTCGACAATGATTCGAATCGTTATAGTTCCACGAATTGCCGAGAAACTTACTCAATGGCGAACTTGTAAACATCGGAGCGTTGACTTATCGATTGTCCATAAACAGGTATGCGCATACATACCTTTTCTGTCTGTCAATACGTGTTTCGTTAGTTAACGAACCGAGTGACCGAGTTTCGCGCACGTACACACGTAAAATGGAATTTTTAGTTCAACGAATCAAGAAGACAAATCCGCAAATAACCTTGTTCCTCTATCGTTGGTGAAAATTTTGAACGAGCAAAAACCAAAGGAGTAAGAGGTAACTGGAATTACAGTGCACTAGAGTATTATTAATTATTTATTATCAATAGCATGAGTTGAAATCTTAATACATTTACGGTGTGTGAAAATTTAAAAAAGGCATTTAAAATACAATAAATATTTTTCTTTTTTAGAATGAGCAATTTTCTAGTTGACGAAGATGCATTTTCTTCAATTTTAATTTTTATAAATTGCTGTATGGAAATGGAAAGTTTTTCGCGAGGATCTACAGTCCAATAGTATTAAATTACATTTAATTAATTTGTGAGAGGTAATTAATCTTTGTACACATTTTCTATCTCTTCGAGCTATATCAATACTTGAATGAAATAATTGATTAAATATAAATATTTAAAAACAAAATATCGCTGAACCGTATATTACTTCACGGTTTTAATAATTGTATTATTTAATAAAATGCACGGAAACTGTTTTCAGACGAAGATCGCGCGATAAAAAAAAAGAACGCCGGCAGTAAAAAGTTTTTGGTATTCGCTATTATGCCGAGATTCGCTGGTTCATGCGTCATTTAACCGCAACGCGACGGAAAAGGTAAAATGTTCACGCTCGCTCGACGTGATTGTTATAATAGGTCTGCTGTTTTCGTTATCACTTTTGGTACCGTTGCGACGAGAATGTAGTCGCATTTATAAAAAAAAGTAGGACAACGTACAAATTTGTCTAAACATAAAAGATATTTAATGCGTGAAATCAGATCACGGTTTTGAAATTGTGAATATGCAACTAATTTATCGAAATAAATGTTCGATTATATTACGCTGGAGAACATGCATGATTGTCCTTTCATCGGCGAATGAACGTATCTCGCGTAACGCGTGAAGCATAAAAGACGTGTAGAAGACGTGAATTGCGACCTCTCGTCGTCACCAATGCTTCAAGAACAGAAGACGCCAATTCACGTCCCCGGTGTATAATGTGTTAATTGTTTTACTATCATCGGTACGGCGTCGTGCAATTTCTTGACAGCTGTCGGGGCTTCTGCGTGAATAATTACGCCGTTTAACCCCTTGCGCTACGACGTCTTTCACGTTGCATTGATTAGCACTTATTTATCATTAATATTTTCCTGAATAAGACCACATAATTTTTGTTTCCTTTTATTTAATTCCGTTTCTAGGCTTTGATGACAGAAGAATTGAATTTTTATCACGAGTATGATTCGTCATTACAGTGCAAGTTTTATACATAAAAAATGGTTGTCGCCTATATAATTTTATCAATTTAATGTAAACTTGCAGATACAAATAATTATTACAAATATGTACAAATAATGCAAGTTACGGTAAAAATTATTTTAATCTTTATCGAACTTCAATCATTGATTATAAGATACCATACAATTTTCTTATTTAAAACGAATTGTATTTCAAATAATTAAAAACACATTTAGCACACATCGAAATCTCTTCTGACAATTCTATATATATATATATATATGTGAAAAACTTAATCATTGAATTATTCTAAACCATCGAAATGATCGTGTTGTAGGTAACAGATAGCTGCGTCAAGGATCATGTAATACGGAAATGCTTATGGTTCGCAATCACAAGCAACCGTGCTCGTATTACAGAGATCGATAGTTGTCAATCGGAAAGTTTAATCAGTCAGTTGAACGTGTGCGACTACCAAAACTGGAACACATACCGGAAACTGGATCACAGTCACCTTATTAACTGCTCCGTCACAGGACACGTGTTGTTATCGGCGTATCATTCAACCCCTGCCAAAACTAACTACCGGAATCGATTGATGTGGCAAGGTCTTCGCGCTGATCTCTCGCTGAGCTCTACTCTATACACGTACTATCTCATTTTGACTCCCTGACCTTATAGTATAGCGTCGAATCGGATTATAACGAAGACTCCAAATTGAATTTACTAAATACGGTGACAGCAGTGCAAGCAGTAGACTGGCTCTTATTTTTCAATTTTTCTAAAAGTTTAGATTCCACTTCTTTACCTTCTTTCGATTAATAAAAAAATAGGCAGCAATCATTAAGCATGAAATTTTGAAATTTTCAAAGTCATTTCTTCAGATTCTGTTATTATTATTCGTATTTGTATTATTTTCTAACCAAACACGACGAATGAGGATTTCAAATTGAACTTACTAAATGTAGTAATTTATATTTATACTGTAATGCTAAATATAGTAATTTATACTATAATTGTAAATTTTGTAATTTATACTATATTTATACTATAATAATAAATATGGTAATTTATACTATAATACTAAATATAGTAATTATTTCCTTTTAGAAGCTGTCCTCTTATGCATATTTGTGCAAGACGGCATATCGTAGCCTGATTCGAATTTACAACAGATTTTACATAGAAGTTCCTAATAATTTCTATTAAAAAAAAAATTAAATTGAGACTCTTATTTAGAATCTATATGTTCAATCGATTTTTAATAGAGAATATCAAGTTATCTTGAACAACTCCGTCAATGTTCGCAAATTGAACGATTTGCAATTTTCAGAGGCATTTTCAAAGGAGACGTTTCCACGTCGTTTCAAGGTGTGGAAGGAAGTTGCCGTGGTCACCTAAAAAATTTTACGAGTATACTATGTCTTATTCCGGGACTTCAATTCGCCACGGCTGTGGTCGTAAAAGACAAAGAGCGGAAAAATCCTTGCATTCGACGTAAATAGCAGTTTATTGCCGTTAGTCGTCTCTTTGGTTTCCTGGAGGAAGATGGGACTCAATAACCCCAACTATATCTACAGTGCCTGCCTCAATGCATATTTCTGTTCTTCTTGATAAGAAAATTCAGCCATTAACGATTATCAACCCTTATCACTCCAACCGGCAGTAACATGCCAGATTTCAGCCAGAATTCCAGCATTCTGTCAAATTCTTGGAGTGATAAGGGTTAATCGAAACTACTATAGCATTTGACAAGCATGTGCAAATGATTTAATTGATAGAAGATTTCAATTCATTATTACACGTAACAATGTTAAAAGACGTAATAGAAGAGCAATATCTTTTTAATTTTATAATTATTAGACATCTTTCCTAGCTTCAATTTATAAATTCAACCTATAATTCAATCTACTTTGTTGTCTATCTATGTATAATGTAAATCATAAGCAACAATAATACAAAAATATAGTGAACATCATATACTTTAAGCATTGATTTACTTCTGAGACAATAAAATTAAACAGAACTATAAAATATAAATATAGTTATCGTAATAAGGCATCATACTATACTAATATTATATAGTATACAATATACTATATTATTTTGATATTCATTTAAAATATACATTTAGATATATAGAGAAGAGTTGAATTTTCCTTCGATTTAATAGAAACGATTGGTAGTAATATTTATTAAATTATATGCAAAATGTTCGCAACGAGTCCGACTTATTTATTACAGCGCAAAGTGGTTTTAATGAAACATTCGTAGAACGGTTATGCAACAATGTTTCCTCGACTACAAAATTGTTAGTATGCACGAGCACTCGGTTAGATACCTGGTGTGCAAATGTCACCGTTGCCACGGACTGCCCCGGATTACCGCGAAATGAATGATACCGAATTATGTGAAGTATAAACATACCGCCGGCGGAAAATTACAAATCTGTATTGTGCGCTCCTAGTAGACACTAATGTTGACGATGGTCTCTGATTGCACATACTTGTTCTAACCAGAACGAGGACATTTCGCCGCATGCCCAGTTTACACGCGTTTCATTATTACACGTGCTAACTAACCGCCATTTTCCAACCAATTGTGTGTATGCAATTTACATACACTTTTGCCTAACTGCACGGTGTCCCCCTCAAGTTATTGGATAACTGTGTCTTTTGGGAGAGATTAAAGTCGCGATGCAACAATTTGAGACGACCATAATGCGTGAAGAACGTTGATGGAAAACGATAATAGTGTTACTAATTTAATAGAATAGAATAAAATAGACTGAAAATAGTATTGCAAAATTTTCGAGTTTTAAAAAATTATTTTATATTACCGTACACACCGTTACATTACAAAATTGTAGATAAAAATCATTACTAAACACTATACGCTTCATAAATATAATTTGATATGGTGCCTTGTCTATAATATGTTTTCATACATACATCGTCATCCCAAATAGTTATTTTACCTAACATCAAATTACTTTTGTTCACTCATCATTCCTTCAATTTTGATAAAATCTCCCATAAAATTCACATAAAAAGTTACAGTGAACCATCCAATGACTGAAATAAAAATCGAAAGAACAATCTTGATGGACAATGTCGAGAATTGTTGAAAAAGATCCACGATCGTTAATGAATCGGACGATTAATTGTTAAACGAAGAGAGCACGCGGGCAGAAAGAAATTTGAAGGTTCGATGACAGCTGATCGGATCATCGTGAACGGCGATCAATCTTCTTCGACGTCAAGCAAATCCTCTTTGCTCGGACGCGCGAGACTCCCGGGTGTTATCTTTCTAAATATTACAAGTTCCCGCGGCGGCGAATCGATCAGCCGAAGACTATCGATGCGAAAACGGTAAAACTTTCGGCGAGCAGCGGCAAACAAATATAAACCCGGTTACGACAGAAACGACACGTAGCCCGATTGCGACCGTGAAAGTCAAACGGAAGTTCCGCGGCGTCCTCTGTTCCCATATGGGTCCTTGTATACAGGGTGTCCTTAAAAAATATGTACAAAGGAGTACCAGGTGATTTTTCATTAAAAAAGAACGTGAAAGAAATATAGAATTATTTTTGAGAAAATGGAATTTGAAAATTATATTATATTCAATTCAATATACAAGGTGTGTAAAAATTATTGTAACTTAAGGAAATGAGGGGTTCCTGAGGTTATTTGAAGTAACTTTTTCCTTAGCGAAAATGCAATCTGTGATTTTGTTAAAAAGTTATTAACGATAAAGCGTAGCCAATGAGAGGCGAGGGCGCGAAATTTTAAAATGCTGCAACGTGGCTCGAGATAGCGAGCTGTACCCTGCCGATACTTTTACTATATTTTTCAATTATTTACTCTGAAATAGTGTAAAGGATATTTTTTTTACAAGGTATATTTATTTAAATATATTTATTCTATATTAAAAATTACAGCCGCCCGATCGAATTTTTTCAGAGAATAAATTCCAAAGTAAAACCGTATTTCATATCCGTTTTCTTGTTATTTTATTAGGAATCGCCTTTATGCACCTTTCAGGGACACCCCGTATACCCGCGAAGCTTAAGACCCGGCATTACAGCCGGTATAAAGACGTTTCTCGAAAATAAAGGCGGCTTTTACGACAAAGCCCGCGATACCGTCATTGGACCCTGCCTTCCCCCCCTCCCCTCTCGCCGCCACCTCCGCGTTTACGAGTCGAACGCGGGGGTTTCGGTATAAGGGAATATTATTTATCGGTAACGACGCCCGCCCGCGTGATTAACGAAATCGTCGGACGGCATCACTCGTTCTTCAGGCATTCCCGTCGCTCCTCCCCGCTCCGACAGATCGATGCTCCCGATTGCGAGGACGCTGTCCACATCGATTCGATAATGAAACTAATTGCTCGAACACCGATGAATTTCAACGCGACGCCGCGCCATACCATTCGACAAGCCAACGACGCTGCGCTGAACTTTGTTGGTCGGGCCACCGACAGAAATTATTTGTACATTCGTCGGGCATTGTAATCGCGTTTTTGGTCGAATTGTGCGAGTCGAATGATAAGTAACTGCCCCATCATTCCACCAACTTAGCCCATATTCCTCCGCGTGACGAAAATTCGTTATTTTGTATATTACAGAAAATAGTTCGTTCTTGTTCGTCGAATTCCGAATTTAATTGAATTCTGAATATATTAATTTGAGTCGATATAAAAATAAATTCTAAAAGCGTAAAGAATCGCGAGTAGACGTTCTGAAAATGTCAACAGAATTCGTTGGTTTGGTTCTGAGACATTCTGTATAGCGTCGTTTCGATGACAATTATAGGAGAGCGTGAGGTAATTTAATGATGATATTAATTACACGCGCGTCTCCACGATGACTGGTTGCAAAACAGGCATCGACAGTTAAATGCATCGATCGCCGCATCAGAATTCGACGCGTGGTCCGCGGAGGGTCGAAGATTCTCCTGAGACGATACACAGTGTTCACGATATAATAATCGCTGCATGAATGTCACATTCTGGTAATTAATACGGCGTAACGACACTTTAGTCCGATGTTCTTGGAACAATTATTTAAAAGCTGTCTTTGATCCCGCAATTACAAAATTTACAAATATAAAAATACATAATACATAAATTACAAATATTTTCCATGGTCAAATTAAATATTCCATAAAATGCGATATTATTCAGTCACTTCAAACATTGAAAAATATTATTACAGGAGAGAAAAAGTTAATTAGATCTATACAATAACTAAAGAATGAAATAAACGTCTCTGTTGCATCTTTTTGTCAACTAAGACAATTTTTATTCCCCATAAAAATCTTTAGTCTAAAAAAATCATTATTTCTCGATAGTTTACGAAACAGAAAACTGCGTTCGTAAAAGGAAAAAATAATGTAACGAACTAGTTTTACGTTTCTTCGCTAATAACGCGTTGCAACGACGATTTCCACGGTTCAAGAAACTTTAGATTTCACGCTTGAAACAGTTGTTAACATCGAGGTTTTAATACCGCCCAGTAGTTTGAACTACGCCGTGAAAAAGTTCGCGGTAAAGGGCAGGCTCGAAGATGGAAACAAAAACGGAGGATAGCGGTGACGTAGAATCGTTCCCGGAAACACCTTTGATCTCGAAAGAAATTGCGATCGCAATCGTAGCAACAAGAGCGGGGCGAGATTTCTAGGATCGATTCGAGCGGAACGTTTGAAAACGAACCATTTCTCGATTGTGTGATTGTCCGTGCCCGAGAACCCGACACCCTTTGGTAATTTCATCTCCACCCATCTTCGTGTTGAAGTCTTTACATTTGTAAAATTGGATGTTAATTACGACATTTATATACATATTTATTTTATTTATTTTATTCATTTTATTCACTTTATTCATTTCACTAATTTCACTTATTTCATTAATTTCACTTTCACTAATTTCATTCATTTTATTTACTATTATTTTATTTATTTTATTTACTATTACTATTATTATTATTATTATTAATTTGTATACATGTTCAGCTAAGCTTCAAGTATTAAAACTGTCAAATTAGTTCTATATTCTAATTATTAAGTGTAATTAATTGTATTTGTAGAATTATAATATAGAGGGCGTGGCCGTGTTGGTGCAACAGAGTTACGTAAAGGGCAAAGGGTTGGAAAGAGGACAGCAATATTCGTCTGACATTATATGTCAAATTAATCGATTTAATAATGTAACTATATAAATTGAACTCGACAATTATTCGGCTCAAGATTTGGAATGCATTAGAATCTGTTAACAATTATATTAGGTGCGTTGACAATTATTTTTATGTCTGTACCTACTTCGATTTTTATATAATATAATTCAAAGTAATAAGTGCATACAACGTTGTAAAATTCGTTTAAACTTGTATATAAATTTTACGTTTTATTAGAAATAATTTCAGCAGTAACTGTAACAGAAATTGCAACAGTAATTATAGCAGAAATTGCAACAGTAATTGTAGCAGAAATTGTCGCATCGAAATGCGCGAATTTCGAAAACGTTAATTAAAACTTGTCATCGTTTTTACAACTTCTATTTAATTTATAAACACACGCGTGAAGTGACGTGTGTAAATAAAATGACGTTTATAAATAAAATAATTTAACACAAACGAAATATATACTATCGATCTTATTAAATATACTATATATACGACTGTTAATTTAATGCGCCGCGGCTCCGTTTCGCGTACATTAAATGAAACGTGAAATTCTTCAACGAAAATAAATTCACAGTGAAACGGAACGACATCGGGTTTAATTGACTCCCCGGGATGCGAACAAGATTTTCAAAAAAGGATCGACAGGAAGAAAGCAATTTAGAAACTGCGCTAACGTAGCCGGCCGGAATACGAATGAGATTCTTTCTGGAAAATCGTCGGCTATATATCCCGTGCGTATGTATTTAAGTGCGACGTTGAGGTTCAAATTTGTTCGTCAGTGGAACAAAGGGTAGTTTCTATGAGAATATATATACATATATACTCGACGAAGGAAAGGTTTAAGCAAACGGCATTATGATACAAGAGAGATTTAAAATTAAGTGCCACTTGACCCGAGCTTCCACAACTTTGAGCATCCTCCTGTCACATTTCTTCTCGATTGTTAATGATCGTTGCGACCCGAAAGGCAAATGGCGGAAGCCTTATTGTCAGTCACAATTGACCCCTTTTTATCGGACATATAAGAATGTAATTCTCTTGTAGGTGTTGTTCGTTGTCGATCCCCTTTGTAAAATTTTATAGCACTGAAATCAACCTTGGCAATCAATTTACGATCAACGTTGAATTCGTAATGTCTCGTTTATGCATCTACTTATACCAATAAAAGAAAAACATCGTTTCCCGTTCAAGCACCAATTGAATTTAACTTGTTAATAATTCCATAAACTTCTACGTTGAAATAAACCGCATTGGATTTCGTTCCAACCCAGTCCATTCTATGTTTCTATATTATCTACATTCTATATTCATCGAATTATTTTAAATAAATATTTATTTAACATCCGAATGGATACCTTTTACTAGAATATTTTGTTCGAACAACATTCATTCATTATTCGTTATAAATTATTCTTTCTAGTTATTCGAACAAATTCTTTGTTGAATAAATCATTCGAATAAAGATTGTTACATTATTCCAATAAATTATTCGAACAGAGATTGTAAAATTATTCCCATAATGCTGCAACCGAGTATTACAATTTTGTTATGAACATATCGAATTATAAAATATAATAAAAGAAATGAAATGTATAATATATAAAATTATTACTCAAATAATTATAAAATTGCTGATGCCTTTCTCTACACTCTTGAAAAAATTATTTAGTTACGCATCAATTTTATAAAACATATACTTTAAATACTTATTATATATTTATAAAATCAAATATTTCAACTAGTATTTTATTTGCTGCAGAAAATAAATTACTAGTGCCGAGAGAAATAGTATTGACCACTGTCCCTATATTTGCGAGTAGAAATAGAATCATTTTAACAAACGTTATGGCTGATAAAGTTCAGAGTCGCGCGTACCATAAAATAAGATAGCATCGTCGTATAAAGTGCGAGTCAATTAATTAAAAATAAAAAGGCCGATTTTATTATTGGCGAAATGATTTATTACGGGAATCTGAATTCCGCATGAGAAATTTCGTTCGATATTCCGCGGGCGTCACACGTGAATGCATTCAGATTGCAGCCCGCAACCCGGAGGAATTCTCAAAACGACATACGCCCTCTCTTTGCGGTCAACCAAACCGGGCAGGATACGGCCGATAAAAAATTTGAGCAGCCAGACGTGCTGATTTTTTTTTTATTCTTCCCATTGTTCTGTAATTTTCCGCATCGGACACTCTCGGCCGCAGATCGACCGAAATTCGTCAAATAACATCTGCCATTGTTGCGAACGGAATGCTAAGTTTACGGTACAAAAGAATTAATTAGTTAATTGATACGCATTGTTAAAAGAAATCGATTCAAGTGACGTACTTACTTGGGACGAACTGAAATTAAAGCAGCAACTTTATTATTTGGAATAAGTTTCATGATTTATTGTTCACTGCTATTATCTTAGTTCCAACAAATTATCATTGCTATTCGTATTAAAATTATAAACTGAAAGTTATATTAATTCGATATTTAAAATCGTATCTCTGACCTATAGTATTTCCATTCGAAGTAATATATTGTATTTTATATGATGCATTTACTGAATTTATTGTAATATTATAATATTCAATAATGTTAAATGATATAATGTTAAAATTATTTTGAAACGTGAAACAATAATTTTTCTTTTATTCTTAAAAGAATAATTATTCTTTTAATAAAATTTTAACCAAAATAATATTTCGAACATATTCTGTACAGATCATGCTCGCTCGTTGATTATACATTGTCCGTTAACACCTCGCACTATGATTCATTTTTACGTTGCATTAATTAGCATTTATTCGTTCTTAACATTTTCTTTAATAGAACTAAACAATTCCTATTTCTCATATTGTCTTTATTTATCTTCACCTCTGTGCTTCGATAACAGAATTAATAAATACGATTTCGATTCGAAATAAATTAATAATATCCATATTTAGTAGGTAATGCATGAAATCTTTGTCACGAGTCTGACTCTTTGTTATAGCGCAAGGGGTTAAATGGCCCCCGTATATATGATGATAAAAAAAGGGTGCTTCGATATCGCTAATGGGATCGTAAATATCGGCTTGTAAAACGTGCGGAGAAACACCTTGTACATATAATCGTGTCGCGGACAATGCCACCGAAGTGAGACTCCGCTGGCTATAAAGGAGTAATGGAAGCTGTGTCTCTATTTAGGAGAGGCTGCTATATACTAACGGGCGAGATCCAGTGTCCATTGTTCTGCGAAGCTGCAGTCTAGTGATTACGAAGGCAACATTTTAACACATGCCGTGAGGAGCCGGTTCACACGCCGCTTTTCAAAGGGCGCCAAGCCTCTTGCGAACGTATGCACATACATCCGGATAAGTACCCATTGAATTTTAAATTGAACAAAATACGAGATGACCTGTCACGGATATGGAAAGCCGGGCAGCTCGCTATTTTTTTAAAATGGCCTTAAGCACTGCAGAAATGAACGTGATATAATAGATTTTGGATAACAAAAGCGTTGAGAATTTTCATAGTTCATGGGACCAACTAATCGTGGCGAAATCCTTTCACCGAACCACGTTTTTAATAATTTCATTTAAGGGTGCAATAATTTCATTTAGTTCACGTGCAATTGAAATATAAATTTGATTTAACATTTTCTGTTTATGATCAAAATTACTAACTAAAATACCAAATAATGAAGATATTAGATTGATATATAATATAGGGAAAATATTTATTTATTTAGAGAAATTATTTAGAGAAGAAGTACACGTTAATTTAATTTCCATTTCCTAAAATTGATTAAAGACACTTTTATTATACGTACCGTACTCCTGCTACTATTTATAATTATATTATAGTCATTATTAATGAAGCACCCTATATAATTTTTACATATTATTTTCAACATTATCTTACATGCAAAGTCTTACATCCAGAGTTTTGTTCTTCTCCGTACTCCGCGTTGTAATCAAATTTACCTTCTTTATCTTGATTTTCAACGCCGGTGACGTATAACTTTTATAAACTAGATTGTTAATGCCTTCGCTAAATATCGGCTACAACAGAAATCGCGTATCGAGGACGCGAATATTTACCTAAGCTGTTCTGAATATTACCTGCGCGTGACAGGGATCGTTCTAAGGTAAAAGGAACTATTATAGGGAAATGCCGTTGTACAAAGTGTTGAACAATATGGCGGCCGCCCGTACCACGTACGAACTAAACATCGAAAGTGTTAAAGTAAATTATCCGATGCTATTGCAGTTAGTATCAATTGATCCTGGTTGCTACGGTACTTTCATGCGCGAGTTCTATTTTCGCATTCCATATGCATATACATATAGTGTACATATACAAATATGTATATGCATACTGCTGAAACGACGTTCACTGTACATACGCGTATCTATAGGATCGGCCCTCTCGCGCAGATCCTCTGCGGATTTCGAATAAATCCGGGCTGAACAAACTAAAAACGATCACGCACGAAGAAATCGTCGCAGCGTCGTTTATGCGTTGTTCGTTCCCGGCGAAGGCTTAATTGAATTTCTATCAACTACGAGACTCAAATGATCTGTTAACACGTTCTAAATGTTTTCTCTTCGATTAGCTTCCTTAGCGAAAATTCGAGCCGCGACTTTGTTTATGGATTGAAATAGTGGCGATGGCTTCGAGTCGCGTTCGAACAAATGAACAAGTTACAGGTTATGCGAACTTGTCGAATTTGTTTACGAATTGTAAGAAATATTATTGATGTGAAATAATAAATGTAAAATAAAACTCACTCGTTTAGTTGAGAGTGCATTTGTTGCTCGGTGCAATGTTCAGGTTATATGACCGTATCGAGCAAAGGATGCGATCGGAGGGTCCTCGAGTATGAATTGTATTGTTAAAAAGAATTGTTAAAGTATTGTTAAAGGACATGTTACAAACTTCACTCATATCCACAAATATCGAGGGATGCGAGCGTTGCATTATTTTTTAAAGCGCTGTGTTAATTATTAGCGCGTTGCATTAGTTACTAAGTTATTCATTAAAGCGTTAATAATTATGCAAAAATTGTAGATGCAACAAAAAATTCTGGTGTCATTCTGTCTCCCTTTCGGGTCTCCACTCCAGCAACCGCCACGTGGCGAGACTCGGGGAATCGATGTAATTTTCGATTTCCAATCAGCTGTAAATTCGTTTGCAACTAATTAGAAATCGATAATTGCATCGGGCTAATGGCTGTGAAGTGGTGATGGGTTTTTTAACTATTGACTAGTCTTTGATTTTGTGCTGGTATTCATGGTTACCGATGATCGCGCCCCGCGATTATTAACCCTTTGGATCGTATGTCTACGCTCAGCCACCAAAGCAATTTATTTAATTTTTTTCATCTTTTTTATTTTTACATAAAATTAAAACATATTTATTGTGTTACATATGTCTAAATATTAAAACGGAGTTAATAAATTTTGTTTTTCCTTCTTTTATTATTATGATCTTATTGCTCTCCACTGAAAGAAAATTAATTATGACCAGCATGACTTATGTATAAATTTAATACGATCGGAAAGGGTTAAAATCCTCAAATAAATCCAGGAAACTTATGCGAACAAAATATACTATTCAATTTTTGCAGTAGCGTGATACATAACCTAGAGTGAAACATAGAATATCATATCGTTCTCTATGCTTCTAATTTATCTTTTTATAATTTTGATTTATCTAAAATCCCATCGAATCTGGAATATCTTTGATACACTTTCAAAAATTACATTCCTCGTTTCATTCTTCGTTTCTTTCGTCGCGTGTCTAAAGTTATGTATTTACAAGACAAATTAATGTTCGTTTTGGAATCTAATATTCTCCCGGTTCTTCTAGATGAGAATTTCAACACCATTCTGAAGCGTGTTTCTGAAAAAGTTCAGAGTGGTGCTCGAATCTCTTGCTTCTTGACTGAGTATAGAAACAGTGAGAAAACTGGGTTAATTCTTCTACTTTCATATTACGGTCCTACTGACACATTCATGGCAAAAAGTGACGCAATATTAAAAACTTTCGCTGCACGCAGTGACTAGATAGTATACGAACAAAAATTTATAAACTTTTCAGTAACGAATTAAGAATTCATAATTGTACAATATGATCAGAGAAAGTGATCATAGTTTATGCACTTCGGATCACGAATTTATATAAAACTGCACACATTTGTAGGTTATAAAAAAGATTTCTAATCCCTCGATGTTGTTGAAAATGCATTCGTAGAATAAATCTACAAGTGAAACGTGGAATAGTGCAGAAACGTAGATTACAACTTATTAAAATTACTAATAATTATTAAAGTTACTACATCTTGTAATTTATACATATAGACAATTTTTTGTCTCTTAAAGTGACGAGCACAATAAAATTTTCTTTCAAGCTAACCACATATTACTAAATTATAGAAAGACTAATCTATTAGGTTAGAATTAAATAAAATTATTTACAACTAAGCTTTGGAATGTCAGCTGTCAAAGTATATGACGACAATATACGGTTTAGAATGAAACAGGTTGGTTAAAAGACTGGTCAAGTTGGTTGATAAAAAAAGGAACGAATTTATGAATTCGGTAAACGAAGTGCTTTGTTTAGACGCGCGAGCTATATGCGGCTATTTGCTCGCTATTGTTTCGGACAACCTAATGACCTATTCTCGCGCAAATGTGTAGCATGGTTTACAAGGAGCTATTGATTTCTCGTTCAAATATAAACCATCCGGATTCGGCTGAGAAGAATAAGTCAGTTATTATTAGTGGACCGTCTATTTCAGTGGGAATCCTTGATAAAACGAAACGTAACAAGCCGGCGCAAAGCACGTCAACGATTTTAACGAACATCCAATCACCAGCATAATTAAATAACATCAGTAATAATCATTATTTAAAATAAGCAAAAGTAAAATAAGTAAACAAATAAGTAATAAATTTAGTTAAAAATAGAACGTATAAAACGCATATTTTGTTCCTCATAATTTAATTTATTAAATTTGGTGCGCGCGCGCGTGCGCGTTGGGTGCTAATCTTTTATCGCATACTTCACAATGCGATTTATCGTAGCGGTACAACGAATGAAATATTCATTCTCATATCCATTACCGGACTCCACTAAAATGATTCGTGACCATTGAGTTGATTCGGAGTCTTGAATGCAAATAACACCGGGTCCCGAGATTAACTAGCACCAGCCGTGGATCGATACGATCGGTTAATCGAAAACGATCACCTACCACGACAGACAAGCTCCTCTCGCATTCAGATCAGTGGCGCGTCTTACGGAAGTTCACTTCTCGAACAGGTGCCAGAAATTCGATTTACCGCGCGACCGTGGAGCATTCAATTAAAGCAGTCGATCCGAATAGACTGGAAGGAGAGCAAACATCCGCTAATGAAAAGTTTTCATTCCCCCGCAAAAATCTCAACTTCCCTAGTGTACTTATGCAGGGAATATATTTAAATAATATACGTTCGTTTGAATTAGAAAACTGTAGGCCGGAATAATTAACAGAACGACATAACCTCGACGATTCTTAGACATCTTTACAACTGTTCTTTCTTTCTGTTGTTCTGTAACAATAATGTTACAGTAAAATTGGTTGTTGAATTTGTCTCGATTCTGTAAAAATATATATACACACATATATAATAAGTTCATTTGAATTAGGAAATTATAGACCAGAATAATTAACAGAACGACATAACCTCGACGATTCTTAGACTTCTCTACTCCTCGACTTCCAGAACAATTTTTGTCTCTCAACCCTTCCGAAAGACAAAAGCAGAGTTAGCAGATTTTCGTTGGCATAACCTTGTCATCACAACGATGGACGATGCTCGCTCCCTCTGACGTCTTAACCACTTAGCTGCGTAGATCTATTTTCGAGATCAATTTTGTACGTGTTTTATCGGTCACACTGAGTGCAGTTTCTTTGAACAAGTTATTCTAGAATTATTTAAGATGTGCGAAATTTACGATTACGTTGCACGAGCATTTTAATCTAAAACGTAGGAGAAAGATTTTTGTTGTAAAATTACCATTTCCTTATGACGTGTGTACACTACGTCCGCAGTTAAGAGGTTAAACGTCCCAATGTTTTAAAAGCTACATTGCTCTTATATTCTACGCTCGGTTTAAACTACGATACTACGAATACAATTACAAAATAATTGAATATTTAATAATTCATCCAATCATCTAGGAACAATTTATAAAATTTCTAAAAGAGACGAAAGAATCATAGTTGTGAAACGAATCGTGGTGCAAGCGGCTGCGCGTCGGAAATATGATAGTTTTCCTCGGGAACGTAACAGCTCCGGCAACTTCGGCTGCCATTGAATGCCATCAAAACCGGTTCGGAAAAGGTGTTAAGGTAACCAGTAGTATGAAACGGTTAGTGTCGGGCCGAGCCGTAAAGAAGCTCGTTCGATCAAGAATAAGTGTATCAATATTGGAACGTTCGTTTTAACGAGAACGATAAAAGGATCGAATAGGGGGAGGAGGGGGGAAGGGAGGATTCTGGTTTTATCGCTGACTCACGCGAGGCGATGTGATTCTGACTTAAATTCCGGCAACAGTCGAACAATATTGGCCGATCAACCTTCCGTCGGTAAACTTTCGTTTGCGTGAGAACGCCTGGTTAAAAGCACGCACGTTTTCGCAAGGGGGCCGGCGATACGCGTTCATTTACATGGCGAATCGATGAGGGCGCTGAATATCATCCCCCCTCTCCCACCGGTTCCTTCGTCGGTCTGTCAAATGTGTAGCTCGCAGGGTGTGGTCACGTGGCCAACACATGCACAGGTTATTCGGCAACAGGTGGAACTTTAAAGCCGAGATTCTTTATAAATTAATCGCGAGAAAATTAAACGCGGAATGAACTTCCCTTTTGGCTCGGTTTGTGAGCTGTTCGTGATTAAAAATGTGGGTCTGAATTTGAGCTTCACGAGGTTGTGCATCCATTCATTCGTTATTCACGAAATTAAACTATATTTATTCTAATTAAATTTGTATAAATAAAAGTACAATTTTTATTCGTAAGGGCGAATAATTACATTTATTCGAAAATAAGATTTGTATTCGTTATTTGCAAATGGCTATTAAAATCACATATATTACAGTAAAAATATGTTCCAAAAATTTTAAATTAATATAATTGCATGATATTTTTCTGTGCCGTCACGGATTAAGTATTAACGTTACATCGATTTTAAAAGCTATGCTTTTTCGAACACAGACAGGTGGAGGAAATAATTATTATCGTTTAGACTTTTATTGATGCGAAAGAATATGCATGCTTATTTGCATGTTGCATCCAGCAGCGTTTAAAAACGTTAATCTGTATACAGTAAAAGTGCATGGAACCGGAATGTATGAATTCGCTTTAGGCTTTGAATGGATGAGCAACCGTATATGAATAAATTTGATGCAACCTTTATGCAAAACTCATCAAAATTTGTCGGACTTGCAAAAATATCGACGGCGTGTTCGCTCGTGTTTCAAATCGGTTATATTTGTTTTATATTACGATTTCATTTGTAAAAGTAATGAGCAAAAGTATGATAAATATTTTTATTATAAAATAGCTGAAAGACCTTGAAAAAAATTAATAAGACACAAATTGTTCCAGGGAAATGTTGTCGAGCAAATTAAAAATTATCTGCAAGAAATAAACAGCAAATACAACGTTTCTTTTTTACTTTAATAGTTATCCTTTAATTTTTTTAACCCTCTATACTTTGAATTTATAATATAGTACAGCAATTTTCAATTTTTCCTTCACGTGACTGAGTAAACGCAATTTTATTTTGAAAACTGTGGATTTTTCGTTAATTTATATTTCAGAATTGACATTTGCTTTCTCCAAATTATATAAATCTTGTATAATTACATACAAAAGTTGAACTATCGAGACATGGCATCGAATCTCTCACAGCTTAAATCTTTCAATTTTCCATTAAAAATCCAATAATACCTATTTAAAACCTTTCCCAGGAAAGTTTTCTTTTTCCCAATTCACTGTTCAAAAATCATGTAAAAGTAACTGATAGTTAAAAATGAACGTTTTCCTTTGAGAGATACCGCGTCCACTTGTGACCAGAGCGTGTTAAGCTCGACGAAATTTTGAGAGCTTTTGAAATTCCACTCCGACCAAGTTCACCGAAACGAGAAAACATTCTGATAAAACAAGTTGCAGGTCGCCTCGTTTCGAATTCAAAATTTTCCGGTGTCTCTATCACGCGCGGCACATCAAGCGGACGTGTTGCGAACGTAATGTCTCCGAAGAGCAGACCGGGAGTTAGTTTAATGGTTCCCGGGGACCGATATTTTCAATATATGTATATACAGTGAAAATCGAGAGATGCGGCGAGATCCTAAGCTTCGTTGTTAAACTTTATGCGCCGTTGAGTATACAGACCCCGCTCCCCTCCCCCACATTCTAATCTATTTACATAAATGTTTCGAAAAACAGCTAGGGTAGAGAATACCGCTTTTAGGAGGCAGCAGGGGTTCCGCGAGATCGTTATTACATGCAAATTCAACCGGGTACAACGTTGGCCGTACGCGTGCGTACGCGTACTCACACTTGTGTAACTTACGACGCACCGGAAATGCGAGAGAGAACTTCGATTGTAGCAACAATTTTCATAACGCGGAAATCCAAATTTATTGTTATACTTTTTATGATCAGGAACGGATCGATACCTAACCACAAAAATGAATGAAAGAGGGTTATTATACTTCTAACAATAAATTAACAATGGTTTAACTTAATTGACAATGACTTTGTTACTTAGAACTTCTTTCAAGATATTTCACTGAATTTGATTTCGTTGAATAATTCCAAGGCGATCAATTAATAAGGTTAATATCGGAAGGCATTCATTTTATTTTAAACTGAAAACGAAACTAGCTTATTTAACTATTAACAAGAGTATGAACAAGTAATTGCATTCGCTTGAAACAAAGAATTAATTTCTCATCCAGTGATCACTATTGTGCTCGACATTTCTATACAAAGTTTTCACTGAACGTGCTAGATTTTACTATTTCATATTTTCAATTTAAAATGAAAATATATGTAATATATATTCTATTGTAGTCAACTCATAAAAATTACGAAATAAAGAAACAAGTGTCTTTTAATTTTAAATTGAAAGTTTTTTACTTTTGTACACTTTTTATACACAAAATTAAAATAGAACGTAATTACCGAACACAATTAAACATTAGGAAACTAAATTATTATTTAAAAGTAGTACGCATTAGGGTAGCACATTATAAAATGTATAGAAAACTATCAAAATTCATTTGGCAATTAATTCTGTTAACTAAATTATTTTCGCTTGTCCAGTTTAGTAAAAATAAAATAATTATCCTCTAATTAATATCGAAAAGACCGTGGATTAGCAGTAACTTTATAAACTAATATTTCAAGAACGAAATTTGTATTTATCACCTAAAATATCACTCGGATTGCACAATGCGTTTCCGTGCAAAAAAAAAACATTGAAAAAAAATCGTGACGGCAAGCTGCAAAAAATTGTAAATATTAAAGAAATGCTTACTCCAATATTTGCCAAAAATGTCACAGATATTCGTGGTCAAACTGAAATTAAACAAATTATTTGATTTGTCCGAATAAAATTCCATTTGCGACCATTAGTTAACATATAATGTCAAATGAATAATAAAATTGTTAGGACCTTGTTTGCCTGATTCTAAAATTAATCTTTTCATTATTTAGTCAGAGAATCTTCGTTTTAGTTATTGTATCTATATTTTAATATAGTAACGCTGCATCTATATTATAATATAGTAACTCTGTACGTATATTATAATATAGTAACTCTGTATCTATATTATAATATAGCAACTCTGTATCTATATTATAACATAGCAACTCTGTATCCTCATAACATAATAACTCCGCATCGTTCGATTCATTAACGCGCGTACACTCGTCTTAATACCCCGGTCTATTTGAAAGTATTATACTCCGTTCACAATGTTTCAAGACACCCAAGGAAAATTGTTCGTAGAGTGCGCCATGCATTTTACTACGTAAGCGAAAGCTGAGCTTGAAAGTCGTCAATAAATCTCACTCAGCGCTGAAAGATCCATTTATTTCAGCGAGAAGCCTAGCTTCATTCAAATCTATTCTCCTAGCGCTTCGTCCAACTTGTACCCGGCTCCTACGCAGGCTACCTAATGTTTCATTAAAATGCCGATCCGTTTATTTGCGCGAGCCGCGAACCCGCGTATCGCGATTACCCCCTTGAAATATTTATGGTACAGTCTGAGCCCTCGCGGGAAGTTCTCACACGTACGAAATACGGATTCTGTACCGTGTGACCTCGTTTTCTTAGCCGCGACAATGCACGCGGTTAAATAGCGCCGAAAGACGCGACAGTTCTCTTCGTTAATTGCGAATCACGCGTGAATATCGATTGCCGATATCTCGTATCGACGTCTTATCGACGCTTATGACACTTGATATGGTTTTCGGAATGGGAGAGCTCGCATAAATCAATTTAACACGTTGAGTGCCGTGTCGGTCACGTGAAGACCCCCCCCCCCCCCCTTGAAGACGCTAATTTTGCATTAGGATTAAACAAATATTTTTATTGTTAAATATTCGAACAGACGAATCGTTATAGATTCACGTAAGATAGTCGAAAGGATTTTTAATTTTTATTAATACTTATATCTTATTTTATTCTATTTTATTTTATTCGAGGAAAAGTTTCTAACCCCTTCGCTACTGTAGCCGCCTATAGGCGCTATTGTAACTAAGATTTCGAATAAATTCTTATTTGAATAAAATCTTAAGAAAGACAAAATTTTGTTCTAGATAAAATCGAAAATTTAAATCATAATTGTATTATAAACAAAATTTAGTCTATTTATATCATTACTGCTTTATTAAGAAAGTAGTAATAATATAATAATTTCACTATCAAAACTGACTGCTATGTTAACTGACGCGATGTTATGGTAGAATTCCATAAAATATAGCTTCTAAAAATTGTATTTTACGCCAATCAATTATTCCTTCGTGTTATTAAAATTAACAAGGAATAGAACTGTTAAAAAATGTAATCAGCCTCGTATATCTTTGTTTTAAAGTTTCAATACAATTTTGTGATAGTTTTGAGGTTATTAGCCCTGTCATCGATCTGTTAACCTTTTGCACTCGTCGCCATCATGGATGTCACCTATCAGCGCTTATAAACATTTATATTATTATATAGTATACGATATATATGTATATATGTATATGTATATATAATATTGTTATAATAAATAAATAGTTGCGAATCGCTAATAAACTTTAATGTTTAGTCATATATTAGAATTACGATGTCCCCTGAGAGGGGACAACCGAGTGCAAAGGGTTAAGTGTCAACTAACGTGTGAATAACGAAAGATTCTCTTAGCGAAAACAAGATTCGAGCGAAAACAATTGTACACCGAAAATTTGTAGCTGCGCCCCGCGGAGTTCAACGTTCGCGTTCCGAGCAAGACACGCCCTGGTTCTCGCAAAACGATGGAGATCCTCGAAACATTACCGGAGAGGGGCCGTGTCAAAGAGCAGGTTATCGGATCGTTGTTTTTGATTCCGCCCAATAAAGTAAGGAAAAAGGGACGTTAGCCGACGCATCTGGGTACGCCGGAAGGAAAAAGGGAAGCAATTTGTTTCACCGTATAACGTATCTTCTTCCCTGTGCTTCATGCCCCAATAACCCAGTTTCCCGTAAATTTCTTTCCTAGACGAAACCGCGCCTTGTTCCACACCCGTGGAACCGTGTTGCCGCGGCCATGGGTTTCATTGAAATACGTCGTCCGTCCGGCACTTATGGATTATCATAACCTGACAAATGCTCGCGTAGCGTGGCGCGATGTTTCGCGTAATAGGCCGTAAATTTTCTCGTTCGATTGGAAATCCTGCATGCGGCTGTGCATGCTTAGAGGCTGTTACAGTAATGAAACGAATATTTTCATATTTTCTTTCGCGGGGCTTCTCTTTTCGAGAAAACCCTTTCGCTCCTTGAATTCTTCTAGCTGTTCGCTAATCGATATCCCAAGGATTGCCACGATTCCTTGGAGCAGGAGACCCGTTTTTGTGGAAGCGTTCTTGCGATATAATTGATACTTTGTCGATGAGAATACGGTTGAATTTATTAACTCGGCTATTTATGTAAAATAAAAGGTTTCTGAGAGATCGCTAGAAATAAGAGTTAAATTACTGTTTGATATTTTACAGAATCAATTAGTAGAAAGTTTGTAATTACATTAGAACAATCCTTAATGATTGCTTTGAATATTTGTATAATTTTATATAAAATAATTTAATGTAACTTAATATAAAACTGTGAATACAAATTAATTTAGATACTGTCTTTAAAAGTATACAGTTTCGACAGTTGGAAAATATGAAAATTATTTTCTCTACGACACTTTACATAAGAATAATAAATAAACGTTCTTGATACAGCGAGTTTATTCTTAAAAATTTTAGTAAATTAATCGCTTCTGAATTAACCCTATTTTCATCGATAATTTATATCTAGTTTTACCAAAAGCTGAAAAGCTTGTAAAATGTTGGAAAGTCAACTAAGAAAAGATGAAACTTTGAAAATAATTTGAAAATAATTAATACTAATTAATACTATATTTTCCAGAGCGATTCAAAGTTCTCAAAATTCTAATTAAAATACAGTATTAATTCAGTAATTACGATTATATTTTTCTAGAACAGAAAATGTAGCAATAATAGTGACTACAATCAAAATAATTTATTTTGATGTTAGACACAAGGATTAAAGCTCTATTTTTCTGTTATCTCAGGTTACTCACTATGCAGATATCATTGCAGTCGCTTCATCTGTAGGAACAACGTCTGCACCCCTGTAGTTGCCCAGTTAACACGCCCTATAATTTATACCTGACTGAACCACGCTTTGCGAATAGAATATAAATTGAATAGAGACCGCGTATCTAACCTCGAAAAAATGTATCACTCTTCTCGCGTTCAGAAAGGAAATTCTCATTTGCTCGTTTAATATAAATCTCTTTTCTAAGCATATTTAACAGACTGATGATGCAAAAGATTACTTTCATATTATAGTTAAAATATTAAAATATTAAAATATTAAAATATTGAAATATTGAAATATTGAAATATTAATATATTAAAATATTGAAATATTAATATATTGAAATATTAATATATTAAAATATTGAAATATTGAAATATTAATATATTAAAATATTGAAATATTAATATATTAAAATATTAAAATATTAAAATATTAAAATATTGAAATATTAATATATTAAAATATTGAAATATTAAAATATTAAAATATTAAAATATTAATATATTAAAATATTAATATATTAATATATTAAAATATTAATATATTAGTATAAATATATTTAAAATTGTTGCGAGGACACAGTAGCCAGGGGCAGCGCACAGTAATTGACGCAATCAACCAGTTCAAGAAAGAAATTCGCATTTGGAAATAGTCTTCGACACTGCGAAAAGTCTCGACGGTTCGCTGATAGTTGCAAAGTGGCAAACAGCATTAACCTATACCGGAAACACGGGCGAAAAAAAAGATGTCAAACATGTCAAAATGATGCTGCTGCCTCATTTACTTCTACAATATTGGCTCCCGTACGAACGAGGGAACGTCGTGTACAACGGCGGTGGAAAATGTTCTCCTCCGCCCTTCTGAAGCGCGCTGGGAAGAAAACGCCCGGTAACTTCGTTATAAACAAAGAAACGGATAAAAGCTTCACCCATGGAATACGCAAGTATGCGAGAGAAGCTTTCGCCCCCCTAAGTAGAAGAGGACTTGAAAATAAGGAAGGCGCAAATATCTTTCACGAACCGCTGCCTGCGTTCGCCGCGGAGCTTTCTAAAGCATGACCGCGCGCGCGCGTTTAGAAACCATTGGATCGAAAGTTTCTTTGTCGAAAAGATTGGTAGACATGTGAAAGAAATTTTATTAAGAGCCTGAAGACTTTAATTTCGAAAGAATTTTATATTAAGCCTAAACTGAATTTTTCCTTAATCATTCTACCGAAGAATGTTGATTTAATTATTCAATGTGCTCGTCGATGATAATTGATAATAAAACTTGATATAATTTGAAGAAATTAATCACTTGGTTACGAGTCTAATTGTACAATAAAACACGTCGAAAATGTTCATTCTTGTTAACTCGATATTTTATAGTATTCTAAAAATTAGGAAATTAATTAAATTCATAGGTGAATAAACAATCGCAAAAACATGAGAAAATAAAAGCTACCAAATAACCTGTGATACTTAACTGTTACGCAATTTATTATACGGAAGATTTAAATCGAAATTAAAACCGCGCGATCTTGTTAACCAACTAATTGATAAAGGAAACGCGCGCAATATGTGTGCATGCTGCCTGAATAGGTATATTGTGCTCGCGTACGTGTAAAGGCTTAAGAGACAGACGACCGATATATTCGGACGGAAACCTCCCACCTTTCCCGCTGCCAAGCATCGTCTATTGTCCAATCAATGATTGATGCGGGCTCCGAGACGCGAGGAATGAAGAATCCATGGTCATTTCACTGAGCGGCGGAGTGCACTTTACAGTCATAACGACGCAGTTTAGGAGGAAGCTACGATATTATTCTTTCTTAGGTCACTTCGCTGCGCGACGAGTAAAAATGGCCGAATATACCGCGCTTAGGAAAACGTTCGCGACCGTGGAGTAAACTGAAGTTATGCGAGAAAGACGAAGAAGAAGAACGTATGATAAATTAAATGTTAATTTGAAAATTTGTTCATTAGTCGTGCCTATCTGTATATTATATTATATTATATATAAATATTAGTAGAATTGTGAATGGTGCTTCCATAAATTGCAAAATCTTAGAACAAATTGTAGAATTAAAATAATGGCTTAAAAATTGCAATTGGCGTAATGGAAGAATTAAAAAATAATGTTTGTTCAACTTTTTTAAAATAAGAAATTGGTTAACCTTGATCTGCATTTTAAACAATTAAAAGACAGGTTATTCAGCGGTTTTCTACTGTCACCGCGGAATCTCTGGTATAATAAAATGCAACCTAATATATGCAACGTAAATTTATGATCTCAGATGTCTGCTTAATGCTGTACATATGCGCCGTCGCATCATTACATTTAGCAGCTGCAGCGCCCCGCAGTATAAAGTGTGTAGAGTGCTGCACTTTAGCTGCAATGCGTCTCGATTTTGGCAATATGTGATAACAGAAGACAATGCAAGAGAATTCGTTTCCATTTACTTTTAACTTCGAATGCAACGAAACTTCAATATTGGTTTAATTTTATCCGAATCGATTTCGCGGCATATTGTAGAAAAATGGCAAAAGGTGTATATTTGCTGTTCAATTTACGAACTTGTAATCAATTTTTCAATGTAAAATTGTTCGTGGTACCCGGCGAATGAATTCATTTGTTGGTACGCGAACATCTGCTGCGACACGTTAATAAAAAACGTTACTAGAAACGCAATATCGTGGGTCTGACGTACAATTAAATTTCACCACGAACTGCGTGTAACGAGCAAAAAAAAACATTAGAATATTTTTAAAAAGTTGAAACGTGACGGTATGAAATCACGGCCTAGTTTTAATTGTTGGAGTGTCATCCTAAGAATTCAATTCAAAAAGATATACAAAAGAAACGAGGATACTTATTAAAAAATTTAAAATATAAAATTTTTTAAACTAACTTTGCTTTATTCGAATTTTGATATTTCGAATAAATTCGACGAATCAAATTATATTTGTTACCCGAATAAAATATGTCCGACTATGTCTTGTGGTGGGGGTAAGTATCATTTCATAGTTTTATAATTGACAAATTCCTTTTGATTAGGGCCCACATTGAACCATTTTATTTATTTTACTATAAATAAATGGTCTGGACGCTCGAAAGCCGTGCAAGATGCGCGCTAAGAAATTTTAATTGTCAAAGAAGTAAGGAGGCATCGTTTATATCGGGAAGTTGGCCTAAATCCGTGCATGTATAATATTCATGATAACACTCGAAAGCAGGCGTCAAATTATGCTGCTTGATACTCCGGGGAATGCATAGAAGGGATGCGCGCAGGTAGTGTTCGAGGTAATGCAACATTGAAACGGCAGATACGAGCTTTGAACCGCTAAACCTGGCTTCTGCTTATCGTGTCTTGAACACTCATTACGGGTTACGATTCGATAACAGCCTAAAGAATACCCGGACCATATACCCAAGATGTACATACAATTACTTCAATTATTAAACAGCGGAGTTTGAGGCAAAGTAAAGCTCTATTACATTAATTGCAAGAAAGGGAAGAGGACTAAAAATTTATTTAGTACATCGAAAACAATATGACTAAGCAAAATAATTTTATCTTAAATTATAATAATTAATAATAATAATTTTATCTTAAATTACAATAATAATTATATCTTAAATTATAATAATTAATACTAATAATTTTATCTCAAATTACAATAATAATTAATAATAATAATAATTTTATCTTAAATTACAATAATAATTAATAATAACAATTTTATCTTATCCCCGAAGTTATTCGGGTGGTCGGCGCGGCAGTGAAAGTTTTAATTATGTACCGAAGCTAAATGAGTCTGCAATGTTGGACAAATACTACGGAAGTCGTAAATTTTGCAACGCTACTCTCTTGCTGAAACTGAGGTTAGGCAATTTATGGGAGTTTGAGAAAGCACGAGGGTTTATCAACTAATCCCCCGGAAAGATTCTGTTGCTACGATATTAGTCACACCTTGTATTGTACAGAAACGAGATACAACATGGACGTCGCCACATCCTATATTACAATGTACAGGTGCAAACGTTAAAGTCTTAACTTTACACAAATTTTTCGAGAAGTACTTGTTGAATATTTTAGCTCCATAGGTCTCAAAATTATTAATTAATCAGGTGGTATAAAAACCGTTTGCATCGATTGTGAAATGCAGTAGCAGGTTAAAAATGTTCTTCCTTCGCGACGCCATCTTGGAACAGCATTTTCAGTCGTCTCATGGCGTTGAATATTACAAAGACAATAATGTAAAATTTTATGTTTCGGAGATCGCTCGGTCATAGATTACAATTTTATATAATATATAATATTTTATACAATTTCATATAGTATATAAACATCATATATAGCATATAAATAATTAAGTATACATATAATTATAGCATATAGACAAATATAGTATATAGATGCATACGTTCTCGTGCAGCATCTTATAAAACTGCATCAAACTGTAGCTACGTAATTTTGTTTCAAACTTTTACTATAGTACGACCGGAATTGTTATATTTCCATTCGCGTGACAAAAATTGCGACCGGTGAATGAACTTCTTTTACTTCCGTTCCCAACGTCGCTACGAATCGAGCCGGAGTTTTAAACAGTGGATTCCGCCAGGATCCTCCGACCGCAAGATGTATTCTCTCGAGTATTTCTAACCTAAATCGATTATTTGAACGGATCAGCGAGACTCGGCCCCGTTCGAACGTTCTCAAGTTTGAAGTCGTTCAAACTTCCCGCCGAGTTTAAATCTAAAATGGCTGAAGACCGTTTACCGCGTAGTGCTTCCGTCGGAAGCTCCTTACTCCCACGAGTTATACACCAATTTCAGTCGTGGCTAAGTATAGGATACATTATTCAATATATTACAAGCATTGGCACTCTGCGGAACCACCTATCAATTGTGTCACGCGATTATTTTACGAATTGTCCATTTTTTGAAAATTTCGTCAATTTTCTAATTTTATTTATACGATTTCTCTATAGAGAAATATAACTTTGTCGTTAAGTGATATTAAAAGAACATAACCGATATAATTAATACGTAAAAGACATTATATTATATTTATATTAGTTATGAGTAATGATTATGTGTAACCGAGTTTTGGTCTTCTTGTTTAAAATTATTATTGATCGCTATTCTATTTCTAATTCTATTTCAAATTCTATTTCAAATTCTATTTTAATCACATATTTAATAATCGACAGTGATTAATAACAACAAACAAGATTTTCGATTAGTTCTAAATATTATCTGTAACCAAACATTGTGATTTCTTAATTGTGTAACTTTTTTTGAATAAATTCTTGAATATATTAATATCATCAATTTGAATAATATATATAATTTTGTTAATGCTCATTTCAGAAAAATTGTTTAAATAACTAATACTTTGGGTCCTCGGTTAAAAGCGTTTCAAACTTCGTAATTTATTTCGCGAAGAAGCTAGTATCGATGAAAGCGGCTCTATAGCCCACTCCGAGAATCGGTTAGTGTACCCCGACGCCTAACTTTTGTTTTGGGAGGCGTATAACTCTATCGGTACATAGAAGTAGCATTAATGTTGCTGTTTCGTAACTTTCGGCACAGTACTATCCCTAAATCGCATAATACGACGTATAAGAAATACGTTCGAGTTTGAAAATTTATTTTTCACTGTGATATTTACGAGCGGATCGTGAATTTTTATGCGAACGCATATTTTTATAGGACAATAAGCGAAGTTTTGCGATCACGTACATGATCGAATGTCAATCAGAATTTAAAAATTAATCGGTCCAGAAGATGTAAAATGCGTACAATTCAAAT
Organism: Augochlora pura; assembly: GCF_028453695.1. Lineage (NCBI taxonomy): Eukaryota > Metazoa > Arthropoda > Insecta > Hymenoptera > Halictidae > Augochlora > Augochlora pura. The sequence continues at coordinate 36,668,756 of NC_135778.1, forward strand.
ACACGATTGCTTATTTAAATATTTATCTAAATGAACATTTTCTTAAATAATTCCCAACTTAGGATAATAGATTTTTTATGACTCCAGATTTTTTACAATGAATTAAAAGTATTGAAAATAAGGAATAATTATAATTTTTACAAAACAAATTCTACACGTTACTTAATATTTAAAACAAAATCGTGTCATTTAGTGCAACTTTAAAAAGAGCAATTCCGTTTCGAACATAACCTGACACTATCAAACATTTCAAAAAGAATCGTGTCATTTGCTGCAACTTTAAAAAGAGCAATTCCGTTTCTCAGTATTCGAACACAATCACAAGCCACTCTATAGTACAGTAAATTCTACACCCGGTAAACAAAAGCCAATCAATTTAAGGCTGTTTATTTAATAAATCGTGAAAAGGTAGCAATCAATTCGGTCTCAAAGAACTCGCAACATCGAAGACGTTTCTTTTGAAAAACCCGTGGCGGCGCAGTCAATGCCTTTCCTTTTGTACGGTCGCGTTTTCTGTTTTACCAGAGAGAAAAACGGTGCAAACCCAATACCGGTAAACCTTTTCCTTGGTTCGTGCCGCCTAAAAACATAGAGCCCCGAAGAACGGAACGTGCGTTACCGAGATTCGGCTCGCCTTTGAACGGCGAAGATAAATACGAGAAAATACCTGGCAACATCGGAAAAGGACCCGGTCGCGAGGTATGGAACGTGGAAAATTAGAAAACTTCCGTACCGATTCCCATGGCGCGCGTCGCGAAAGTTTTGATGCGCGGCAAGTTCGATGTATGGCTTCGATCGGCGAGATGGAAAGATGGCCGCCGTAATTTCCGAATTGCAAACTAATCGCAATAATGTTATACATATAATGCATATAATATACATGGTATAGTATATATGCAATATAGTAATATATACATGATATAGTATATGTACAATATAGTAATATATACATGATATATTATATATGCAATATAGTAATATAATAGATGAAATATGAATATAAATATTGTTTAAATAAATTATGATATACTGACATTATTTTAAGCATAAAAGTTGTCATGGAAGAATTTATAATTAGACTGCGTATCTTTATGCAAAATAAAAACGTTCCAACCCTTCTTTTAACATCTCTGATATTTTATTTATTTAGTCATTTTTACCATACATAAAATTCGCTAATTTTTATCAGAACATTTTTTTCCCCTTCCGAATAACAATAACAAGGGACACGTAAAAGAAATTTTCTTCGAACGCGATATTTTTTAATAAATCTTTAATATACTCATAATATACTCATTTTTTTAATATACTCGACTTTGGTAAATAAAAATGTAATACGGTGATTCGAAGGTGTCGGGTCAGCGGGATCGTTTAAGTGCGAATCAAGTTTTGCAGAAAAGTTCCGCGCGACGCTGTACGTACGAGATTCTCGCCCTCCTAATCACGCTTTATTGACCCCTTTCTGCTGACATTGCCATACACGTGTATCGTGATACTTTTGTCCCCTCGTATTTGCTCATCACTTTCCCTCTTGGGTCCCCCACCCACCCGATAAAATAGAAGTGAATCGATCACGACTGGAGTGATCACAAAATTGCAGCCACTACTTTCCGTAACTTCGTTACGTGAATCAATGAGTGTAAACACGTAGGGGGGGGGGGGGGCGTTCGGACGCACTTCGAGCAAGTTCAATTTCCAAAACGAGTAAGGTTGAACTACCCGGTTGAATAACAGAATGTCGCTGTCGAAACTATTTTCATTTGACATCTAGAATACATTTTATGATCTATGGTATCTTCAACTTTGTTTGTCGAAAGTTCTATAGTTAACCCTTTCAGGTCGGAGCCATTTTTTAATTGGAAATCCAAGATATTTGTTCAGACTTACAGTGCGTTCAGGGGTAGTTTTCTTTTGCTTGCAAAATGGCTATTGCGGATGCTTGTTTACCATGATATTAATTATTACTTTTTAATCTTATTATACTTACTTATTTTTAATTTTGTCACAATTACAATTACTTTATCAAATTAATATAAATATTGAATATTACAGAACCATATCTTTTAAAATCTCATTCAAATTTCTTGTGACCATACCATCTTTTGTTAAACGTGTATAAAGTCACATAAAATTGTGAAGCTTATAAACAAAAGCGTTGCCAGGAGTAAAACTAAAAAATAATTGCCGCAAGTTTTATACACGATTCAATTAAACGCGGCGCAACATTTTTCTCGCGATTTGTCCAAGATCCCGAGGTCTCCGGTTAAGTTTAACGAAAAAAAAAAAAAATAAAAATCACTTTGCAGGCAGGAGGAGCACTTAGGTGTCTCTACAATATCTTCTTCCCCCCTTTGCTTTTCTCCGAAGAAAGCGAAACGCCGAGATTTATGACAGTTTTTCATTCGCTGAAAGTAACTCCGAAGCTCTTCCCCGGTTAAGGTGGACGCTCTCTGTAAATCTAATTGAGCGCGTTTTCCTCAATCATAATTTAGCCAGATCTCGGCTGTAATAAATAATCGTTTGAAAAAAAAAAAGGACGACGAGCCGGGACCGGCGAGATGAGGAAACATTCGAGAACTGTCATATGTAATAAAGTGGAATAGATGACTGGCAACTTACAATGGTAAAGATATTTGCGCCGGTGATTTTAAAGATGGCGTGAGTTATACGAAAATTAAACAGGGCTTTTCTGTTGCAGAAGAAAATGTTTTATAAAAATTTAGCGACGTAGCTTTCGTATGTTTTGATACTGGTTTTGTAAATGGCAAAATATCTTACTAGCTTACACAAAAATCTTTAAATAGTAACTAAAATTATTGAAGAAACGATTTTTGGTACGAAAACCACGGCATAAAAGCAGCTCCGCGAAAAATATCGGTTAGAACAATATCGTCATATCGTAACAAATTTTATAAAATCATAGAGCACTGCAGCGCTTGAAAAAACCTTTCGTAATTCGATTTAAAATGGCTTTGTAGAGAGAGAGGAAGCCTCCACTTCACGATAACCCGTGAAAAGTTTACGCTCCATTTTTGGTCGCCAAAAATTGAGCTTTATCTCAGGTAGAATAAAAAACGCAACTTTTTTCGAAATATATTAATGATAAAAAAACGAACAGAAAATTACGCGTTCTCGGAGAAATTATTGCTCGCAAACCATATGATCTCTCCGTTTATAATCATCATAACAAAATTACGAAATTGCTACCATTTCTGTATGTACTATTCTATAGTATATTAACTATACTATTCTATAGTATATTAACTATACTATTCTATAGTATATTAACTATACTATTCTGTAGTATATTAACTATACTATTCTATATAGCTGTAGAGGGCACTCACCGTTACGCAATTTATAAAAATTGTATAATTACTTTCAGATGCGAACACGCGTGTAAAGTCTCAAGAAAACTTACTATACTATATTATATTCATCGCGAATAAAAATTCTATGAAATGAAACTTTATAAACATTAAGTTACTTATAGTCTTTATACAGTATATAATTATATAGAGATAAGAGCTTCCACCATCTCGAGGAAATTACATTCCGTAAAGTATGTACAGACGATTACTTGAGAAGCAAAGGACGCTGTAAGAGAATTGCCACCTTCCCTTCAGAGCGGACTATACCATAATAATAAGAGGATAATGGTTCCAAGAACCTGTTAATTAAAAAACAACATCAACGCGATTAAATGAATTTCGCTGAGGTCGTACGAGAATCTACCGCAGACGTTCGTAATGTTCGAAGCGAACGGGATGATTGATTTACGAGACGTCATGTCTTCGAAAAATGTCGCTTCGAGAAGAATGATTTAAAAATTCCACGTACTCTCGCGACGCGCGCGAAGGACGGCGACGCGTTCGGGGAAGGCTTGCTGCATCGAAATTATTCCTGGTAAGGGTGTTGCTTCCAAACGCGAAACTCGAAAGTACAAAATATTCAAATTCACGGCACTTTCGTAGCGAGCGAAACTCGCGATAGCAGAAAACACGAATTTTTATGTAGTCTTACAGATGGCAGAATAGTCGAAGCATGAACGCGACTACAAATGTTCAAATTTTAGGATCTTTGATCAATTTAAAAAGGTGCGAAGCGTTCGTTTCGTTAAGAGAGAGGAGGTAATAATAATTTAAAAACGCAGGAAATTCGAAAGATTAAAAAGAATTGTATTGATTTAATTAATTATATTGAGAATTATATTGAATTATATTGATAATTTTATTGAATTATAAGAATGTCAATGTATCATCTTTAATGCATTAAAATATTTAAAGATAAGAAGACTGAACCTGCTATGATTTTTCTATTCATTTTAGACAATTATTATTTCACATAAAAAGACTGCAATTTAATTATTACGCTATTATTTAAGATAGAATATCAGTCATCGTTCATTTAAGTCGACGAATGAGTCAAAACTAACCTTAAAAACTACATCGAACGAAATTTTTTAAAAATGAAGCAGAAATAGCACATTTTGATCTATTTTGAAAAATACCACAATTTTAATAACTCGACATAAATTATGTTAAACTTTGCTCAGACTCATAATCAATCTCCTTTGAAACTTAAACCTTATTTCCAAGGCCTGATGAAAAATACGCTTATATCGCATACACTTGGTACAGAATTTTCTGCACGCTCTGTAGATCCTCTTTAGACGGAATAGTCAATGTACACAGAAATGTGTAGCCTGTCAAGTTGAATTCTCAGCTGGTACGGGGCGAATCAGTGCCTTCCCAGCGCGCGACTTCTCACGGAAGTCCCCGTCGGAAATCTCGAGGTTGCTGGAAGTGTTCGAAGGGGGTTAAACCCTCGTTAATCGGTTTCCACGTATCAATCTGTCGTCCTACGTGAGCAAATATTCCTACATTACTGTCAGACGCGAAGGGACGTAAACCTTCACTTTCCGGTTACACTGTCCGTGATTAATGGATTTCAAGGCTGCCAGCCACGCAGCGGGCTAATTAATGCAAAACGCTTGGATATCTTCGCTTCGAAAGCGACTTTGTAAGCGACAGAAATCGCTGCGAACCTGTGATATTTCGTGCAATGTTCTTCGCTTATATCCGTGAATTTTAAGGCAGATTTGTGATATATTTACCGATGGATATAAAGCTTTTAAAAATTTGTTTATTGCATTCTTTTCTATGAAGTAGTTTAGAACGTGTCAGTGAACATGGCAACAGGATTTACTATATAAAAGAGAGTGTCTTTTTAAATCGGGATAAAAGTTTGAATTTTTAATGAATTAATTTCATATTTTCTGCTCGGCTTTTCGAAGCATATTATTTTTAAATCTATAATCTAATAAATTAAATATTATTTTTACAACACTCCTGATTGGATTCTAGCTCTTATAATAAGCCATAAAGCTTTACGTATGCTATGATTTATGAATCATCTCTGTTTGGTAAAAATTGGATTTTGGTGATTGGCTACTGGTCATGCGGACGAATTAAGCGTTAAATAGCTAACCACCTCCGCAGGTGTAAACATTGTCAGCGTTTATGCTCGTCAAAAGGGGTAGCAGCGGCGACGGTAGATCGAGCGAGAGAAGTGTTGCAACTTTAATATCTCATCCAAGTGACGCGCGCGCGTTTGAGGTCAACGCGTTACGTTTCCTATTTCTTTAAAGGGGAACCGTCTCTTGAATTAGATACTCGACCTTGCACGACGAGCCCCGCTCCCGTAATGCCTGACTAGAAAACGCACGCTTCCTGAACGGGGATAAAATGGCTCTGCAAACATAAGGGTTGGTCTCTTTGACGGGCGCGAGCCTTTCGAATCCGCGGTTTTCAAAAGTTAAAAGGCGGACCGCTTGAAAGGAGTATTTCGGAATAGGGGTATTTATTACGGGTGTTACTCTTCCGTGTTTTTTTTTCCCCTCGACACTTCAATCAAATTGCTCGCGCCGTCGAGTTCCTATGTTTTTGTACCCACCGACGGTTTTCCACACTTGTCATATTCGGGCTTGTAAAATATTAGGGTTACCGCGCGCTCTGTCACTTGTCGAATATTTCGGCGTATAGAAATGTGCAAAAACTGCAGAATACACAAATTGAATTGTACAGCTTGTTCAATTGAAAGGAAGGCAGTAGTATACTATACTATACTATATTATACTACATTATACTATACTATACTATATTATACTATACTATACCTTATACTATATTATACTATACTATACACTATACTATACACTATACTATACACTATACTATACTATAGTCAACTTACAGCTACTGAAAGATTTAAAGATTAACTGCAAGCATTTTTAAAATGATCAAATAATAACTAAAAATAAATAAAAATTAAAAAATAACTAAGCTATAATATATACTATACTATACATAGTCAACTTACAGCCAGCGAAAGATGTAAAAATTAACTGAAAGCATTTTTAAAATGATCAAATAATAACTAAACCAAGAAAAGGATTTTAGCCATTGTCTATTATTTGCAAAAATTTAAGCTTAGTCCAATTAAAAAAGTTACTGCGTTTCGAAGGGAATGCTTTGTACCAGCGATAGTAATTTATTGATAAAAATCCATAGTAGGAGGGAATGGGCGGAAGAACACGAGATCTACAGCAGTTATCAGTCTTAGATGATAAACCGATGGTTAGTACAGTTTATTGAAGTCAATAAATTGGAAAATGGAACTCGAGCTACACCCTTGGTATCGGAAACCATCGATAAACTAGCGAATGACGACGCCGCTTTATACCCTGGGGTAATAAGGTCGTACTCGACAACGAACGTCACTCGCGGATAAGCAACTGCAGCAACAAATATAACGAAGGGCGATTGAAAATTCTAGGAAATCTGTAAATCGTTCTACTGGAAATTTTCAGATGTATAGTTCGACGGGTTTGGTTTTGCAAATCGATACTTGGTAGTTTTATTCCGTCGAAAAATGTAAAATCGTACTTAACCTATTGATTCTTGAAATTCTTTCAATTTAATGGCACAATTGATTTTTTAAAACTTTAGATAACGCATCAATGTTAGTATACAGGTAAGATAAGGTAAAAAAAGAGGTAAAAAATTCTTCTTTGCTTACCAGTTATTAACAAAAAACTCTGACCAATCAGATACAAGCTCGACCGAAGCACCAAGCCGAGCTTGCTTCTCATTGGTCAACGTTTTTCGTTATTAACTCCTAAACAAAATCACGAATCGCATTTTCATTAAGGAAAAAGTGACTTAAAATAACCTCAAGAATTCTTCACGGAAGTGTCATAATTTTAGGACAGCCTTATAAACCGAGAACGTTATAAAATATCGGCTTGCAATCGATGCGCTTGTTACAGAAGAGAGACGTCGGCGTATACATAAAAGACCGGTAACGGTAAACGAAAGCGCTAAAAGCACTCGAAACGAAATGTAAAAATGTAACAGACCTTTCACTCGGCGCCACGAAATGGGTCATTGCTTGCGAGCAAAGTGTGAAATCAAGCGTTCCGTGTCATTACGCGCAGAAGCCCTCGGCCGAAGAGCCAATATTGTTTACAGGTTCATAAATCACAGGTGCTCTAAAACGCTGCACCGCGGAGACTGATAGCGTAAAAAAAATCACGAGAGAAAACACACTCCAATCTTCAACTTTTTCGATACGTTCGCTGTTATCGAGTCTACCATAACCTATATTATATAGCAGTGCTTGATATTTCCATAAAGCTTGACATTTTCGTGAAGACACCGTTAAACCATAGACGTGACTGCATTCATAGACGTTCCTCAAAATCGTCGCTTGAATAATAATACACCGATAATCGTCGTTCCGAAGAATTTTCAAATAATAAAGTTAAAAAAGACAACGTTGGCTCTACAAGTTCGCGTAAGCTTATCGCGCGGTAATTATTACGTTGACCAACGCGATCTCTCCATAAACGGTTACGACTATGTACAGTTCGACGACACAATTACCTTTGCACCTCTTCTAAAATTGCTTCACCTGAGGTAAGGCGAAGCTGTCCAAGATAATTGCTCGGCAAACACATAGCGGATGATATAATAGACAATGGGCATTGAAGCCCCGTTTCGAGCCTGTTCGAACACTGTCGAACAGGAGCCCCGTTCGAGCGGTTGATCCTTGAATCGGCTCGAATGTTTAATTTGCTACGAACGCTTGAATATTCCCGATCATTTTCCGATCTCGAAAGTTTCGCGGTCGTCCATCTGTGTTCCGCGGAATGAATAAATTGATCGACGACAATTTATGCTGTTCGATACGGCTAAGTCAAGCAGAAGCTTATTCTCTATTGTTAATGCACGAATAAATGACTGGAGTATCTGAGCGTCGCGTTGTACAAATTATATTTATAATTATATTTATAATTATATTTGTAACTATATTTGTAATTATATTTGTAATTATATTTATAATTATATTTATAATGTAGGGATTCGCCGCGTGCGTCTGCGAACGTTCTAGAAGGACGTGTTTTGTTTACGCGCTGCTCTGCGGCAACGGTCGAATCGAGCTGAGTGCAAAGCGAGCGATGCAGCGGAACAGACGGCGAGAACAGCGAGCGTTAAGCAGCGTATTTTGTTTTGTAGTATTGTGTGTGTGAGTGTGACAAGAAAGCGAGAACTATTTTATAATAAGCGAACGTTATAGCCTGCATTCTATCTGTGCCTAACAACCGATAGGTTACACGAAATATATTCCCACAATAATTATATCTATAATTACATTTATAATTATATTTATAATTTTATCTATAATTTTGTCGTTTACATTATTTGTTACATAAAGTTACTTGTTACAGTAGACTTTGTGACACTCCGGCTGTCGAGGTTATGTCAATCAATGCTAGAAGAGCTGATTTTTATTCTGCGAAAGCATTCTTAAATAGTGTTAACGACACGGCTTTCGTTTCAACAAGAATCTCTTAATTAGTGGAATTCAATTTTTAATTAGATCAGTCATTGTGAAGTGAAACACGAAAATGTGAAACCTGTATCGAGAGAGTTACAGTTATATCGATTTGGCCGACGTCCTATCCGTATATTTTGCAAAAAAGAAGATTCTGGTCGACTATTTGGAGCATCAAGTGATCGACAACCATGCAAAAAAAGCAGGACACCCAAAGGATTGGAAAAAAAGGAACCAGATGTTCGAGAAGGTGGAGCGATTGCTTAATGTACCACGAACTGTCGATAAAACGTATGGAAAGAAATTTTATTTCTGTCGCGGTAAAAAATCTGCGAAAAACTTTAAACACCGTGCCACGGAACTTCGTGTCTTCATGAACGTAATCGCGATACGTCAAACTCTAACATGAATGAAAAACTATTCATTCGTTTCAGCATTTTTGTCAGAAACGGTAAAGAATTTACCAGCAAATTAAAAATCCTATGATCTGACTGAAAGAAATTAGTGAACGTTCGATTTGAGAATAAATTATTTGTGGTTACTACGTGATTGCAAAGATTAACGAACAATCGTTGACCCTTTGGCTAAATTGAGGTTATATAATTTCGTATTGAACAATTGACGATGGTTTTAGTTTTGATGGTTTCAATTCTAAATGATTAATACGATTATGTGATCAATAATTGTGGACAGCACGAGTCCACTTTTTATTATTAATGTGCACCAGTTATTATTAATTTACTTGTGTGCGTGTTACATGCAATCAATCATATTCAAAATCTTAATTTGTGTAGTTTTGATATTCATTAGCATAATATTGCAATATTCTTGTGCTCGAGTAAAAAAATACGATGTGTTGTTCAGTCATCCAATTCTACATTTTACTTTCAAAACGAGCACTAACACCGTTAGTATTGTGTTCGAACAATGGACACGAACTTTGCGAACAGTCATGTTCACAAATGCGCAGCTGAATGGTTCATTCATTGCACAACCACTTCATAATAACTTCGTCTTCGTTTGCTTCGTGTTACCCTGTCACAACACGCAAATGGCGCTGTAATTACTGCACAAATATTCCAACGACGTAACAGAGAACTTCCTGAAAATTTCATTGATGTTATAATGCCCTCTCTCTAATGCTTGATTAATCCATTAACAAGAGCGTGCTTAACACACTGTTTCTGGCCGAGTTCGCAATTAATGTCTAATCTTGTTGCGGTTGTCACCGATCGAGAAAGTAATTGCCATTGTAGCGTCGAGAGTTTCCAATACGCTCGCGTATCTTTCGAATAGGTTATGACGTTCCACGTGCTCGTCGCAGAAATACCTGTCAAAAAATGGCGGCACTCTTTTTCATTTTTTAATTTCTACTTCGAATGGAAAACGTAGAAAATGTGAGAGAAAGGTTATGTCGTTCTTTTCATCACAATGACGATATTATGTATGCAAATAAATGTCACGAATAAATAAGATATCACGGATAATATCTTGAAAATAAAATATAGTACATTTGTAATATTATTATGCATACAAATATTAATATATAATTCATTAGATTTCTTCTGGAATATTTATTACCATTGAGTATTAGGAATTATAAATCAGTTGTTATTAACGTTCTTCTATTCATATTATCTGTTGCATTGTGATATTTTGTAAGAGTTATTTATTATCAATATCCAGTACTTCCTTTCTCTTCGGTATTTCTTTATTTTCTATCCGTCTCTGTAATTTTGTATTGTCATGTTTTGTAACCCCCTGCCGAGTTACCTTCGACTGTATATCTTTTCCTTTGCTCTCTTTACCTTTCCACCTTTGCCCCTATAATTACGTATTATATTTCATAATCATAAACCAGCTGTTAGAAATACTCATTATTTCGTATTTCGATGCTCCGTAATCGCCACCATTTATACCGGCCACTATAAATGCTCAATATTTCTTGTTTCCACGGCATTGTGATATTATATAATGACCATCCAGTTATCGTGAACGCACAGTGCTCCTCGTTTTCCGTCCCCGTCCCCCTTTCCCAACATTGTATTCTGTAATTTCGTATTGTGGCATCTCGTAATTGCACTCGTGCGCGAAATTCTAAATACAAAATAAGCTCCGGGCCACCAACCCGTTCACGGCGATTTACATTTTAGGTTAACTTCGTCGTTTCCAGCGTTTGTTTGACCGTTTTCAACGTAGCCGACGTTTGATTGTCCCTTAGCTCCACGGGTTAGCGAACCCTTCGTCCGCGTATTACCGCTAATGAACTTCTCCCCTCTTCGCGTTTTTTTTTTCTTTTTGCTTGCTACGCGCGGCCGAGAGTCGCTCGGCCTATCGATGGTCGACGGCCAACAGCTGAGGACCGATACGACACGTGCGCGGAACGAGTCAATCAATCAGAACGGAATCCTATTCGATCCGTGGAAGAGAGAGACTTTAGATCCCGATATGATTACTATTCTTATGGTACGTAATATTTCTGCGGGTATCGGGAACCTATCCTACGCCCACCACATTTATGTCTGTCACTTTAAAAATGGGGTTTGTCATTTTAAAAATGGGGTTTGTCACTTTCAAAAATGAGTTTGTCACTTTCAAAATACCCGTATTGTATAACACTATTTATAGAAACAAAATGGTCGATATAAACGATATTGAATGATATAAAACAGATTTGTCGCCATATATAAATATTTAATTTTTCTTTTTTGTGTTCTGAAGTTAGCTCAAACTTTGAATAAAATTCTTCTGTATGCAATACCGAATACTATGCTGTCATTTTATTTTTGTTAATGTTTGTGGCCTTACGTGATTGAAGCTGAAATTATTATCTTTATGGGAATTATCTCTGTTTGGTAAAAATAAAAATTTAATATATTTAGAATTAAAAGAACAAGAACCGATTATTTTCCGTGATATAGCGACGACGAATTTTCATTGTTTGGCGATTGTTTGCGAAACGACGAAAACTTCGTCAAGCGGACGAATATGCGTTGACTGCAGGTTTAGAATGAATTTCATCCAGCGAGATAAATTTACGAGACGCGAATAGTTAGAGGACATCAAGAATTCGCCGCCGCCCCCCACCCTCCCCACCGTAATTCAAAATAGTGCGATCGAAAAACGCTGACTCTACGCCCGGCAATCCGCCCGTCACTGTCTCTCTGTGAAACTCAACCCCCCCCCCCCCCCCCCCCCCCCCCC